>NC_079459.1:31701617-31756617 GCF_903798145.1 Danio aesculapii | reverse complement strand
ATTTTTTACTTTATTTTGCTTATACTGGACTTTTATTTTGAAATGCGTGCGCGACAACTGTACAGTTTGACATGTGAAATTACATTTATTTATAGCAACAAATATGTCGAAGCGCGAGTACGACCCCAAATATTTAAAGTACGGATTTACACAAAAAAGGCTTGAAACCTCAGTGTGTCATATCTAGTGTTGTGCTCTCAGAGGGTCCAGAGTGATTTTGGCAGCCCTTTTGCTCGCTCTGGATAAGTACAGTAGGGCTAAACGTTACTTTAAGCTGAATACTAGTGTCTTGAAAAAGATCTAGTCAAATATTATTTACTATCGTCATAGCTAAGATTAAATCAATCAGTTATTAGAGATGAGTTATTAAAACTATTATGTTTAGAAATGTGTTGAAAAAAAAATCTTCTCTCCGTTAAACAGAAATTGGGGGAAAATATAAAGGGGGGCTAATAATTCAGCTGTATGTCTGTCTGTTTGATCGATGGATGTGTAGACGTCTTCTCTTACTCCTCAAAACGTACAATCTCTCCCGCTAGAAAAGCCGGCTGGAGTCCAAAGGCAGTGAAAACACTGGAGCGGCTCCTTCTGCCAACAAACGTGTGTCTATAAGAGGAAACACAGTGTTTGGGCTCCGTCAGCTGACGAGGGTCTCGCTGAGGACAGAGGTTCATTCAGAGTGCAGCACAGAGTGGAAGAATTAGCAGCGTTTGCTACGTCTCGTACTGCGGCTTTACTGATCTGAACACGCTGATAATGTCAAATACACTTGACTGAGATCCTCCAGCAGGAAAATCAACCAATAACTAATAAATGGCAAAAAAAATAATTAATTACTTTTAAATTATTAAGCAAGCATATGCGCATAAATAAATGATCCCTTGTGTGCTGTTGGGGATGTTGTCATTCACTCTGGGGTGATTTTGAGGCTTAATTTAGCGACAAATTTCTCTGTGTTTCATCAAATTGAGTGATTTTTGGTGACAATTCCTTTTTTGACAGATATTTTGGGAAAATGCTTTGGAATTTGTCAAACTCAATACACTCTGGCCAGATGGACCACCCATTCGTTATGTTCGGGGCTGTTTTTGCCCCATTGACTTCCATTATAATGACATTTTTGTATTGCAAAGCCATGACACCATATTATCATGCATTCTCAATTGTCGCTGGTTTATTCTGTTGGGAAGAGGTCGAACGTGTCATTTTAACTGTTGATCATCAGTTACAGTGCCAAAAAAGCATAATTTCTGGCTTTTATATGGAGTATAGTGCATGTGTGTGTAAGAGAGACCTCTGCGCACTTGATATGCCTGAGAAAATCAAAATAAGCAGCTCACCTCTCAGAACATAGTAAACATAGTAAGTATATGCATGCACACACGCTATACTCTGCTGTTATATTCCATAGAACTCCATATAAACATCAGAAACGTTTTTGCACAGGTCTATCTAAAGGGTTAGTGCTGCCAACTGATGTTCAACAGTAAAAATGACTAATCTGACCTCTTACCAAGAGGGAAAACCACCAACAATCAAAAATGCATAATTAGATTGTGTCATGGCTTGGCTATCAAAAAATGTCATTATAAGGGAAGTCGATGTGGCGAAAACGGGCCCTAACCTAATGAAAGGGAAACAAATATATAATAGGGTAAGAATGTGGTAAAATCCAAAAACATGGTGAAAATCTGTCTGCCCAAAGGTTTTTCTTTTTCTAGATTGCTTTTGAAAACACTATCGGTTGGGTTTAAGGAAGTGTGTGGGCAGGTCAATCGATGCTATTTGAAAGCATTGTTGGTATGGTTTAGGGAAATGGGTGGGCGAGTCAGTTGATGCTTTTGAAAACACTATCGGTTGGGTTTAGGGAAGTGTGTGGGCAGGTCAATCGATGCTTTTTAAAAGCATTGTTGGTATGGTTTAGGGAAATGGGTGGGCGAGTCAGTTGATGCTTTTGAAAACACTATCGGTTGGGTTTAGGGAAGTGTGTGGGCAGGTCAATCGATGCTTTTTAAAAGCATTGTTGGTATGGTTTAGGGAAATGGGTGGGCGAGTCAGTTGATGCTTTTGAAAACACTATCGGTTGGGTTTAGGGAAGTGTGTGGGCAGGTCAATTGATGCTTTTTGAAAGCATTGTTGGTATGGTTTAGGGAAATGGGTGGACGGGTCAGTTGATGCTTTTGAAAACACTATTGGCTGGGTTTAGTAAAGGAGGAGGATGGATCAGTCAATCAGTCCGTCAGTCAGTCAGTTGACAGCGGCCTCTGGTGGATTTACACGAGAATAGCAGGCACAACTGATACTCACAAGAGAAATTTGAGATCTCAAAAAGCATACACAGCGGCCTCTGGTGGACTCTGCAAACTGCAAAAAAAATCCTGTGACTTATTTTGCCCTCTCCAGAAATGTATATAGGGGTACGTTTTCAGAATGAGCCTGGGTTGCATATCTTATAACTCCTAAAATGCTGGATTCCAGACAATTTGTGTTCAAACAACATAAAGGAATCAACTTATTAGTTTTTACAAATTGATTTGAGCATAAAAAATTAGGTTGTCCCCCAAAAAACTCAAGAATTGTGTTGTTTATAAGTATAATAAGTATTTTGAATAAATAGCAAATGAGTGTAATCCACTGTATTTCTGTAGCTCTTTGGTTTCCTCTCATGTTTAAGTCTGTGATTAAGCAAACAAATGTCGAATGTCTTGTGAAATTTCATATTTTTCCTGCTTCTAAATTCTGAAACAGAATCGGTCTATGAATATTGTGTTTGGGATTTGTTTTCTTGCTCACACACAACAAAGTTTCTAAGCAGCGAGTGAGTTTCTCTGCTGCTTGTGTAACTGTGAATAACATGAACCATCTGCTGGATCTCTGTCCTGACATACGGATGAACATTTCCATAAATATACACCGAGCATGTGGCGTCTGTAGATTTGAGTTTGGTTAGTCAAGACTCTGCACTGGAACGGTATTTAACTAACTTTTCAGCTTATTTATTAGTGTGTTATTGTGTTCTTCACACTCCAGATTTGCTCCTTTGTTTAAGATCCACACATTTGATTTTGAATGGTGACAATCCATCATAGTGGCTCTATGGTTAGCAATGTCGCCTCACAGCCAGAAGGTCGCTGGTTCGAGCCTCGGCTGGATCAGTTGGCGTTTCTGTGTGGAGTTTGCATGTTCTCCCTATGTTCGCATGGGTGTTCTCCGGGTGCTCCGGTTTCCCCCACAGTCCAAACACATGTGCTATAGGTGAATTAAATAAACTTAATTGGCCGTAGTGTATGAGTGTGAATGCGAGAGTGTATGGGTGTTTCCCAGCGATAGGTTGCAGCTGGAAGGGCATCCGCTGCACAAAACATATGCTGGATAAGTTGGCAGGTCATTCCGCTGTGGCGACCCCTGATAAATAAAGGGACTTATAAATTGATTAGTAAAATTAAATGAGTAAAATGAACCTGTGGAAATTGTAATTCATATGTTTGGTGTCTCCAGAACTCGTATTAAGGCACAAAATATATGTTTTAAATTAATAGTATAAATATGTATTTACGTATTTTACATAACATCAATAAATAAACAATAATAAATGTTGATTTGATTTAATTATTATAAAACTCAATAATTTGTGTATATTTATTTCATATATTTATGTTTCATTTATTTTTAAACAGTAAATATTACATTAAATATTGATTTATTTTGGAATAATAAATGTTTTTATATGTAATGGATATTGTATTAAATGGCTACTGATTAATTAGTTTGTTTATAAGTAATTAATAAATAATAATAATTGGTGACACGGTGGCTCAGTGGTTAGCACTGTCGCCTCACAGCAAAAAGGTCGCTGGTTTGAGTCAGTTGGCATTTCTCCGGGTGCTCCGGTTTCCCCCAGTCCAAAGACATGCGCTAAAGGTGAATTGAATAAACTAAACTGACTGAAGTATATGAATGAATGAGTGTGTCTGGGTGTTAGGGTTGCAGCTGGAAGGGCATCCGCTGTGTAAAACATATGCTGGATAAATTGATGGTTCATTCTGCTGTGGCGACCCCTCGTGAATAAAGGGACTAAGCCAAAGGAAAATAAATGAGTAATAATGATAATAACAATAATAATATCTTTTTCTTCTTGCTTATTTTGTATTTTTATATAAAATCTAATTATTAAATGTCATCATTATTTTTCATCACATAAACATCATTTTAAATATTTTAATTAATTTCAATATTTTACATTTAAATTAAATGTTTATTAATGATATTAAATGTTACTAATTGTATTTATTTTTTTAATACATAAGAAAATGTAAAAATAAATAAATATAAATAAATATGGGGCGGTGCGGTGGCGCAGTGGGTAGCGCTGTCATTTCACAGCAAGAAGGTCGCTGGTTCGAGCCTCAACTGGGTCAGTTGGCATTTCTGTGTGGAGTTTGCATGATCCTCGAGACGCTGCTCGCTGCAGAGCCGCTTGAGCTCCAGCGAGGGGGAGCTTGAGTTCTCGGTCCTCCTCCTATAAGCGGTATTAATGCGTACAACCACCCCACCCCTAACCCCAACCCCCAGTGACATCACCCGTAGAAGTAGTGCAAGGAAGGAGGAGCTGGAGCTCAAGCTCCCCCTTGCTGGATTCAGCTCTGCCCAAGTGTCTCTGCAGTGAGTACCACTTGTGGGGGGTTCCTCTGGGTGCTCCGGTTTCCCACACAGTCCAAAACACATGCGCTATAGATGAATTGGGTAAACAGAATTGTCCATAATTTATGTGTGTGAATGAGAGTGTATGGGTGTTTCCCAGCGATGTATTGCAGCTGGAAGGTCATCCGCTGCATAAAACATATGGATACAACTGGATAAGTTGGTGGTTCATTCCGCTGTGGCGACCCCTGATTAATAAAGGGACTAAGCCGAAGGAAAAGGAATGAATAATAATAATAATAATAATAATAATAATAATAATAATAATTACATCTTTTTCTTCTTGCTTATTTTGTATTTTTATATAAAAAAATCTAATTATTAAATTTAAAAATACATCATTATTCTAAATATTTGAAATATTTTACATTTAAACTAAATGTTTATTAATGATATTACTAATTGTATTAGCTTTTTTCTAATTGCAGTAAGTGTTGTCTATTTTTATTATATAAGAAAATGTTCTAAATATAAATAAATATTAATTAATTAAATAAAATAAAATTAAATGTTTATTAATGATATTGAATATTACTAATTGTTTTTACATTTTTCTTATTGTAAGTATTTTCTATTTTTATATAAAATTGTTCTAAAAATAAATAAATATAAAATAAAAATAATTAAAATGTTTATTAATATTATTGAATGTTACTAATTGTATTAAAATGTTCTAAATGTAGTATTTTTTATTATATAACAAAATGTTCTATAATTAAATAATTATAAATAAATAAATAAATAAAAAATTTAATAAAAAGAAAAGAAAATATTAAAATGTTTATTAATGATATTGAATGTTGCTAATTGTATTTAAAATGTTCTAATTGTAATAAGTATTTCCTATTTTTATTAAATTAGAAAATTTTCTATAAATAAATATAAATTAATTAATTATTTAATAAAAAATTTAATTAATTAAAATGTTTATTAATAATATTGAATGTTACTAATTGTACTAAAAATGTTCTAATTGTAACAATATTTTCTATGTTTATTATATAATAAAATGTTCTCAAAATAAATACATAGAAAATAAATAGAAATAATTAAATAAAATGTAAAAATAATAATTAAAATGTAGACCCTCTATTATTTCACTCCCCAAGTAAACTGAAAAAAGTTTTACAGTTTATACTTAATAATCTAAATAATCTAAAACCAATGTACATAATTTAATTGAATATTCCTCTGTCAGTAGATTTAAGCATACAATATTAATCCACCTGCCGTTGACCAGTTTTGCCAACTGAATTTATTCGTGACAGAGTGTTTTTTCTGCCTGATAGCAGTGGGGTTTTTACAGTTGGATCTCTGCTTCTCTGACCGCTGTTTCCTCAGGTGAAGCTGAAGACAATCTGGATTTATGAGTGTTGTTTTGTTCCCTTCTGAGAGCCCAATTCTCTTTATGTTGGCAATTTGAGAGTAAAGCGAGCAGAGAAACGTCTGTCTCTCTGACAGCATCAAACCTCTGGCTTTATTCACAGCGACACAGACACGTCTCTCCATCTGGCTTACAGCAATACTACAGCTCAATCACAGCTAATATCAGCCTGATGAAAACTAATACAGCAGAGCTTTCCAGTGGGAATCATATGAATACGCCTGTTTATTGATTCCATGAGTTGTTTTGAAGGCTTTTGAGTCCATCGGCCAATGATGGGATTTGATTCACTAACAACAAGCACTTGCAATTTTTGTTTTGCACTGTTTTGTAGAGTAGCAAAAATGTGTTTAAAAGAGTCATTTGTTTGCGAATCATTTAGTCTGCACTGATGTATTGCGTTTGATTAACATAGAAGAATTGGTTTAAAAGAGTCTTTTGATCAACAGTTTATGTTCAAAAGAGCCATTTGTTTGCGAATCATTTAGTATGCACTGATGTATTGCGTTTGATTAACATAGAAGAATTGGTTCAAAAGAGTCTTTTGATTTGAAGTCATTTGAATCACAAGGGCTTCTCTATTTTACGTGTTTTAGAAAAGACAAAATATGTTCAAAAGAGTCGTTTGGGAATCATTTGGTCTGCACTGTTGAATTGCGTTTGTTTAACTTACAAGGGTTGGTTCAGAAGTCTTTTGATCAAAATATGTTCAAAAGAGTCATTTGGGAATCATTTGGTCTGCACTGTTGAATTGCGTTTGTTTAACTTACAAGGGTTGGTTCAGAAGAGTCTTTTGATCAAAATATGTTCAAAAGAGTCATTTGGGAATCATTTGGTCTGCACTGTTGAATTGCGTTTGTTTAACTTACAAGGGTTGGTTCAGAAGAGTCTTGTGATCAAAATATGTTCAAAAGAGTCATTTTTTTGGGAATCATTTAGTCTGCACTGCTGCATTGCGTTTGATTAACATAGAAGAATTGGTTCAAAAGAGTCTTATGATTAGAAGTAATTTGAATCACAAGGTGTTCTCTGTTTTACGTGTTTTAGAAAAGACAAAATACGTTTAAAAGAGTCATTTTTTGGGAATTATTTGGAGTGGATTGCTATATTATTTTTAATTAGCTAATAAGAATTTGTTCATAAGAGTCTTTTGATCAGCAGTCAATTGAATCTCAAGGTCTTCTGTGTTTGTGCTGTATGTGTTTCAGAAAAGACTAAATATGTTCAAAAGAGTCATTTGTTTGGGAATCATTTGGTCTGCACTAACATATTGCGTTTGATTAACTCGAAGAATTGGTTCATAAGAGTCTTTTGATCAGGAGTCATTTGATTCGCCAGGTCTTCTTTGTTTGTGCTGTGTTTAGCATAGGCAAAATACTGTATGTTCAAAAGAGTCATTTATTTGTGAATCATTTGGTCTGTAATGTTTTACGGTGAATCATTTGTGAATCATTTGGTCTGTACTATTTTACAGCATTTGGTTAGGTAACAAGACTTGTTCATATGAGTCTTTTGATCTGAGTCTTTTGAATCACAAGGTCTGCTTTGTTTGTGCTGTATGTGTTTCAGCAGTGATAAAATAAGTCATTTGTTTTTGAATCATTTGGACTGGATTGTTATATTTGATTCGCTAATAAGAAGTGGTTCATAAGAGTCTTTTGATAAGGAGTCATTTGAATCTCAAGATCTGATTTGTTTGTGCTGCATGTGTTTCAGCACTGACAAAAGAGTCATTTGGGAATCATTTAGTCTGCACAATTGTACTGCGTTTGGTTAAATCACACGAATTGCTTCAAAACAGTCTTTTGATCAGGAATCATTTGGTCTTACCATTGTACTGCAATGGTTAAGCAACAAGAATTGGTTCATAGGATTCTGAAAATATGTTTAAAAGAGTGATTTGTTTGGGAATCATTTGGACTAGATTGTTATACTATGTTTAGTAACCAGAATTGGTTCAAAAGAGTCTTTTGATCAGGAGTCATTTGAATCACTTGGTCTTCTCTGTTTGTGCTGATTGTCTCAGCAATGACAAAATATGTTCAAAAGAGTCATTTGTTGGGGAATCATTTGGACTGGATTGTTATACTGTGCTCAAGTAATAGGACTTGGTTCAAATAAGTCTTTTGATTAGGATTCATTTGAAACACAAGGTCTTCTCTGTGTGTGTTGTATGTGTTAAGTTTAATTAACTACCAAAAATTGGCCCAAAAGAAATGAAAGAAATGGTTTGGTCTTTCTGTTTGTGCCATATGCATTTTGATTTATATAACAATGATTGACTCAAAAGTCTTTTCTGTTTTGCTGCATGCATTTGATGATCCAACAACAATCAGTTCAATAGAGTCATTAGTTTGGGAATCATTTGGACTGTATGTGTTTGACTGTACAACAAAAACCTATTCATGACTATCATAAAAGTCAGACAGGCGACTGAGGCGAGGAAGATGTTTTTAATAAAACCCCGTTTATCTAGATGCTAATGCTCACCTGCAAACAATACGTGGGGGTCTGAGGAATCAAAACACATTATGATGTGCTATTATGTCCTCTAACATTGTTGTACCGCAGGAGTTTTCAACAGGGGGTCTTGCAATGGTACTGCAGGGGTCCTTTAATGATTAAAAAGAAATCTGATATTAAATTAACTTCGACAAATTGCTAAATATTGCATCGTGTCTGGTTCATTAAAATGTATGAATTCAAAAGAAAATCGCAGTACTTGAATATTTGATTGTTTTTCAGGTTTAACTTAAGAGTTTGAGGTTCAGATGTTTCGTAAGGATCACTCATGACCTTCAGAAATCATATTCATGTGGCTAAAAACTCCATTGTTTAGAAGAACTTTGTTTTGTTCAGTAGCAAAAATATGTTCAAAAGAGTCGTTTGTTTGGGAATCATTTGTACTGGATTGTTATACCGGCTGTTTCTCAATTCCAAGAACGCACAGAACGGACTTGTGTTCTTGTGAAGAACAGTCTTGCCAGGTCACCTCAGAAGGGTACCCAGGAAACCATGAGAACAGAGAACCTTCACTTCACGAGTTCACACTTGCAATAGTTTCAGAATAAAGCGTATTTGACGTGCTGTCCGGGGAGAGGGCTCTGAGCTCGGGGAAGACACCCCAACTCGAGTTATTCCCCTTAACAGGAAACAGAGGAATTTGGATTCAAGTGAAGTATCTAGCCCGGCCCCAGAACGCTCCCCCCGGGAATGTAATGCTTAAGAGGTGAGGTGACGGGGTGGTGGAGGGATGCTAAAGTCGTAAGATGCTGCAGGTAAGACAGCTTTGGTGTATATATAGGGGTTTGATCAAGAACTGATTGGATAATAGAATAATTGTCAATGACGTATTTGATAGTGAAACTTCTGCGCGTGCTCCTCCCGAAATTTGTTTATAAAACATCACGTGTTTTTAATGGAAAATTATTTAAACATTACAGCATTCATGCAGCGATTTATAGCTTTTTTTTCCCTTTTCAAAATATATATACTATGCTAAAAACATAAATATACATTGCACAATATAAATAAAACAGATTTTAACACAAATTTCAGCAAATAAACACCCTTATTGTGTTAATTCCTTGATTAAGATGTCCGTGGTAATGTTTATGTTCACCGTTTCATTTAGGGAAACTCCTGAGGTAAATAAGTGATATCTCTGAACTTTAATAATAAACCTATATAAAAGGCTGCGCTTCCCACCTCCAGTCGCAATGACTTCTGGGACTTCTCGAGCGAGTTCGGCGCTCAAGTCTGCATCAGTGCTTCCTCGAAAATACAAAACACATCCGGGAAAAGGTAGTCAATTGAAATCAAATCGATTTTCTTTTTTTTCCACATGTTTTTGATGCCAATCTTAAATGTCGATTTGATGTCATTTTGACATCAGGGTAGTCAGGTCACATCAAGTCAGTTCGCGTTTTTGACATCAATGTTACTGTAGATGACAATTTGATGTCTTTTGATATCAAAGTGTTCAATTAACATCAAATTGATTAGCATTGTTGATATGTTTTTGACACCAATGCTAGATGTCATGTTGATGTTGTCTTGATATTGAGGCAGTCAATTGACATCAAGTTGATCTGCAGTTTTGACATGTTTTTAACACCAATTTCAGATGTCAATTTGATGTCATTTTAATATCAAAGTCGTTGATTAACATCTAATTAATTAGCAGTTTTGATGCCAATGTTTTATGACAATTTGATGTCTTTTGATATCAAAGTGATCAATTAACATTAAATTGATTAGCATTGTTGATGTGTTTTTGACACCAATGCTAGATGTCATGTTGATGTTGTCTTGATATTGAGGCAGTCAATTGACATCAAGTTGATCTGCAGTTTTGACATGTTTTTAACACCAATTTCAGATGTCAATTTGACGTCATTTTGACATCGAGGTTCAATCAGTTCACATCAAACTGATTAGCATTTTTGACTCCAATGTTAGATGACAGATTGATGTGGTTTTGATATCAAGGTAGTCAATTAACATCAAATCGATTTGCATTTCTGACATATTTTTAATGTGTTTTTTGATGTGATAATAAGAGGTCATTCACTCATGACCTTCAGAAAGCACATTTATTCAGCAGCTGGCGTTTTGTCTTCTAAAAGCCGGATTTTTTTAAGTTTTGAAGGATTTTGTCCATCAAGTCTGAAGCGCAGCTGAAAGAAGACATCCAGCAAAAAGACGCCTTTAGTCTTTCTGTCGTTCTGTCACTCTCTCACCGTCACCCACATTCTCTGCTATGAAACCGTTGTCTCTGCGATGAGAAATGTCTGCGTGTTGCCGTCTGCTGTACCTCCAGATGGAAAGCATTCGTGAGTCGTGTCCTCGGAGCCCTGGAGATTCGGGGATGTGTGTGTGTGTGTGTGTGTGTGTGTGTGTGTGTGTGTGTGTGTGTGTGTGTGTGTGTGTGTGTGTGTGTGCGTGCGTTGAAGGAAGGAGGAGGGGGAAAAAGAAATGGCTTTCATTTCTTTTGTCTTCAAATTAAATTCTCCTGACTTTTCGCTCGTCTCTGACACTTTGATTAATTCCAGCATGTTGTCTCTTTACATTAGGGTGCGAGCGGACCGGACCCGGGCTAAGCAAACCAATCTCGTCTTGTTGCCATGGGAGCGTTTTCCTCACGCCGCTGCTATCTGGAGCTTTGGCCTGCCACCAGATTCAGTGCATACCAACTTCCTGTTCCTTCAGTCTGGGCTGTGAAAGAGTCTCAGATGGAGACTCAGATTCTGCTTATAGTTGATGTATATATAGTGTGTTGTTATAGTTCTCATTAAACAGGGAGAAACATATAATTGACACTTTAAGAGAGTAATGGCATCTGTGAGTCATTTGGTCTTCTCTGTTTGTTTTTTTGTTTTAGCAACAACAAAATATGTTCAAAAGAGTCATTTGTTTAGGAATCATTTGGATTGGGATTGATATACTGTGCTTAACTAACAAGAATTGGTTCAAAAGAGTCTTTTGATCAGGAGTCAATTGAATCACTTGGTCTCCTCTGTTTGTGCTGTTTGTTTCAGCAATGACAAAATATGTTCAAAAGAGTCATTTGTTTGGGAATCATTTGTTCTGGATTGTTAAACTGTGCTTGATTAAGTAACAAGAATTGGTTCAAAAGAGTTTTGATCAGTATGATTGACATACATTATATAGTGTGTTTTAAAAGTTCTCATTTAACCGGGGGAAACGTATCTGTGAATCATTTTAGGGTCTTCATACAATACCTCATAAAAGTCATTTGTTCAGGAAGCAGTGTAATTTGTTTCAAATCACTAAAGAGAACCGGTTCATAAAAGTTATTTGCTTGTGAATCATTTTGTTACACTTGTTGCGTTGTGTGTTTTTAATTCACTGAAAAGAAAGTTCATATGAGTCATTTGTTTGGTAATGTTTTTGATGAGACTCATTTGATTGGGAATCATTTGGTCTGCACTGTTGTTTGATTTACTATAAAGTTATATTCAATCCAATATGAGCCAGAGTAAGAAAGATAAAATTAGGGTGATAGGATAGTATTTTCTTGACCTGGTTAAAATCCTGCCAGCTACATTTTGCACTAGCTGAAGTTTATTAATAGCGGATGCATTACAACCACCAAAAAGAGTGTGATTACAGTAATCCAATCTAGAGGTCATAAAAGCATGAACTACCTTTTCTGCATCAGAGATAAATAACATGTTTCTTAGTTTAGGCATATTTCTGAGATGAAAGTTGTATATTGTGAATGGCAAAGGGCCTAAAATTGATCCTTGAGGCACTCCATATTCACTGGCCTGACTTTTGAAACTAGTAACGAATAAAGAAACTGGGTTATATGAATCATTTCTTTGTGAATCACCTGATTACACATTTACTATAAAGAACCAGTTCAAAAGAGTATTTTGTTTGGGAATCATTGGGTCTACCAACAAGAACCTGGATGTGAGTTGTTTGTTTGGGAATCATTGGTCTAAACTGGTTGCATTGTATGTTTATGATTCACTCATAATAACTGGTTCAGAAGAGTCATTTGTTTGGGAATCATTTGGATGAACTGTTCTTTAACAGTTTGAATTACATAGAAATTGGGAATCCATTTGGTCTGCACTGTTGTTTGATTTACTATAAAGTTATACTCGATTCAATATGAGCCAGTGTAAGAAAGATAAAATTAGGGTGATATGGTAATATTTTCTTGACCTGTTAAGAACCCTGGCAGCTGCATTTTGCACTCACTGAAGTTTAGTAATATTTAATGCATTATAACCAGCAAAAATGCATTACAGTAATCCAGTCTAGAGGTCATAAAAGCATGACAGATAACATGTTTCTTAGCTTAGCCATATTTCTGAGATAAAAGTTTGTAAATTGTGAATAGCAAAGGACCTAAATCGGATCCTTGAGGCACTCCATATTCACTGGCCTAGTCGTTGTTTGGGAATCATTGGTTTAAACTAGTTGCATTGTATGTTTCTGATTCACTCTTAAGAACTGGCTCAGAAGAGTCATTTGTTTGGGAATCATTTGGATGAACTGTTTTATAGTAGTTTGAATCACATAGAAATACGTGTTCTTAAGATTCATTTGTTTGTTGTTAGCTTGTTGCTGTGCATGTTTTTAAATCACTTTAAGGAACTGGCTTATAAATGTCATTTGATTGGGAATCATTTGGTCTGCACTGTTGTTTGATTTATCATAAAGTTATATTCAATTCACCATGAGCCAGTGTAAGGAAGATAAAACTAGGGTGAAATGATTGTATTGACCTGGTAAGAACCCTGGCTGCTGCATTTTGCACTCAATGAAGTTTATTAATAGCGAATGCATTACAACCAGTGAAAAGAGCATTACAGTAATCCAGTCTAGAGGTCATAAAAGCATGAACCAGCTTTCTGCATCTGAGATAGATAGCATGTTTCTTAGCTTAGCCATATTTCTATGATAAAAAAGTATATTGTGAAGATTATCAAAGGGCCTAAAACTAATCCCAGAGGCACTCCATATTCACTGTATATTTGATAGTCACACCATACCATTTTTTATTTGATTGACTCAAAAGGACAAGTTCTTATGATGTTTTCATGTAAAAAGTGCCAGCGTGTTCATGAAACATATATAAATTATCAACGTTTCAATAAAATAACCATGATCAATGACCTGTCTGTTGCTGCGTATGCCTAATATACTTGACTTTTCTGTCTTTTTGAACAACAGATATCCAGAGAACAGGACCAGAAGGGAACACAAGCTGGACTCCATCTGATCTGTATATTAATGCGCCAAGTTCCTTCAACCCTTCACAACACCACAAACAGCCTGCAGGTAAACTCTCAACTTTTAAATGATCCAAATAACTTCCCCTGTCTCTCTCTCCCATCATCTATTCTGTGATTGGTTCTTACTGTCAAAAGGGCGGGGCAACCTGTCAATCACATGATATCCACCAAACCACAACACTCCAAGCACTTTCTAACAAACACAATCAAGTCTTTTTTTCTCATTTGGGAAACTATTACACTCAGATATAGTCAAAATTATTATTTCTTCTGTGAAAATTTTTATTCATTTTCAAAAAAAATCCCAGTGAAGGAATTTTTCGGAGTATTTCCTATAACAGGGTGTCCGCAGGGTCTTAAAAAGGATTAAAAGTTGTCGGCACAATAGCCTAGTGGTTAGCACGTCAACATATGGTGCAGTAGCACGTCAGGGTGTCCCGAGTTTGAATCCCAGCTTGAGGACATTTCCCTACCCCCTCTCTCTCTCCAACTTCGCATTCTGTCTAAATACTGTCCTATCTAATAAAGGCAAAAAGGCCAAAAATCTTTAAAAAAAAAAAGTATTAAAAGTTGATCAATCGATGTAGAGAAATTTAAGGCCCTTAAAAAGTCTTAAACGCTATTTTGCAAGGTATTCAATTTGATATAATGTTTGATTATGCAATGTATGTATGCTAAAGTTTGCCTGAAAATCTGTAAATATATCAGGATGCTGTGTAGTTTATGAAATCGCTAAAATCCTGCTAGATTTGACATCATGCTGCTTTGTTTACTGCAACATGACTGAGGCCTCTCTCGCAAATCTCGAAATCAAAATGTCCACTGTTGATTATAATTCACTTTTGTTTCCAATAGCGTTTTTAAAACTTTTAATGTAGGAAGTCCTCTGCTATGGAGAGGCTATTTTTTATTTAATTTTCAGGCACGCTCATATAAAAGGAATATTCAACTCGTTTAGTCTTGCCTTCATTCCTTTTTGTTTTCAGTCGTGACTTAAAGCACGAGTCTTCAAACTAATAATTTTTTTTCAACACGTTTTTAAATGTAATAGTTTAACTAATTTCTAATAACCACTTTTTTTTCTTTCCTATGGTGACAGTCAGTGCATAATATTTTACTAGTTATTTTGCAAGATAGTTGTATTCATATGTTTTAGTTTTGGATTAGTTTCTTACATTAATATTTAGTAAATATACTGTAAGTGAAAATCTCACCAGTGTTTCCAGTTGAAACCTAAAGTGGTTATAAGGTCTAAAGATGCATGGAAAGTGTCGGTCTTAGAAGGTATTGAATTTCACTCTCTGATTCCTGTATATATACGCTGTATAATATTATTTTCGTCTAGAGAAAGTCTTATTTCTTGTAGTGTGCTTAAAAACCTATTAAATTCAGTTTATTTTCTTTAAACAATTTTAAGCTCAATGTTATTAAGAAATATATATTTTTTCTGATTGTCTACAGTATAAAGCGCTGTTATCCAATCCAATAACTTGCCTAATTACCCTAACTTGCTTTGCTAATCTTATTAAGTCTTCAATTTCTACTTTAAAGGGGAGCTATTATGCAAAAATCACTTTTATAAGGGGTTTAAACACAGTTGTGTGGCAAGGGTGTGTCAATATAACCAGCTTCTAATGGTAAAAATTAATTAATTGTTTATTATCACACTTGATAAAAACAGTCTGCAGAAACACTGTGATTGACATACTCCCGTTGTACGTGTCATCAGCAGGGGAAAGCCCCTCCCACAAGTGACCATCTCTCCCTTATTAGCATAAAACGTTAGTCTTGTTTTTGAATCTGCCACTATGCTGACACACAGGCATTTGTAGCTCCGCCCTCTTTTGAAAAATCTCATTTGAATTTAAAGCGACAGTCATCAAAATGGCACAATTAGAACTAAAGCCTAAAATAGGCTTCAAAGAGTTATAAAAGATTATTTGTGGGTTATTTTGAGCTGAAACTTCACACACACACACACACACACACACACACACACACGCACACACACACACACACACACACACACTCTCTCTCTAGAGACATCAGAGACTTATTTTACATCGTAAAAAGGGGCATAATAGGTCCTTTTTAAGGTAACACTGAGTATCTTGCATAATAACTAGTAAAACATTAAGCACATTATGACAAAAGAAATGAGTTATTAGAAACTAATTATATTAAAGCTATAATGTTTAAAAAGGTGCCAATAGGCAACTCTTGGGAAATATTTGTAAAAGAATTAAAGTTTCACAGCAGGGCTAATAATTTTGACTTCCACTGTACATCACGAGGACGAAGAAAAGCCGATGGCAGCTTCAGCTCACAGTGTTTTAGCTCTGCTCAGCCTCAGGTGGCTTATTGCTTTATTGTGGACCATCTGGCTTGTGTCCCCGTGATGCCGGCGTTGTATCGGAGATGCCCATCGACGTGCCCCTTTTAATCAGCGCACCTGTCCAAACAGATGTCCACGGGGATTTAGTTTATTGATCGCGTGTGCCGCTCGACCGCCTCGCCGGGGTCACAGGATGAACTCCCGGGGTCTCCCGGAGGAAATGAGGAACAGTTTGTGTTGTTTTTAATATCTGATAATCTTGGATTTGGGTTGTAGATTCAGGTTAGGCTGCTGCAGCTGTTTTCCAGGTAGAGTCCCGAAGCCTTGAGCGCAGCTTTGACGAAATACTCGAGATGTCTTGCGAGGTTTTCTCTGTGTTCTGGGGCTCAAGGTGATGCACCTGTCTGGACCGACTTTCTTTCTGTCAGGCCTTCAAGAAAAAAGCTTGTTTGTCTGGAGGTTGGATTGAAGATTGGCACACAGTTTTGCATTTGATTTGAAGATTACAGAGCATTTTCACATCCCAATGTGGTATATATGCAAACAGACTTTTAGTTTTCAGTCAGCCAGCTCAATCGATTCCAGTGAACTGTCGCTCCATTACAAAATCGCCACGTTTTAAAGGGTCATGAAACCCCAAAACCCATTTTTTGAGATGTTGACAGTCTCACATTGCTAAACACACTATTAGGACACATATATTTCACTAAAAAGTGATTTCGAGCTAATTCGTTTCTCTAGTTTGAAAAGAAATTTTGAAGCAACGTCACGGCACTTAGATCCTTGTGTGTATTCCAGCATGTAGACTGGATATCTGTACTGTCGGGTACAATGTGACATCTTTGAGCTTTCAGCATTAATTCAAGAGAAAGACTTGGTTAAAACCAATCAGCGCGATAGCTTGATGGCTTCGAAGACCTTTTACCTGTTACAGTGTTCAGACAGCAGAGTGACGCCACATTGTGTTGGCCAACCATAATTAAAACAAGTGGAGGAAGAAGTATTGTTTGGAGACATGTGTCGTCAGTGTTGCATTTATGAATGTGCCGCAACGAAGGTTTTGTTTTCAATTCCCCGATATGAGAGCGCAGCTGGACACATGTGTGGATTAGTGCTCTGCTAACAGAGGACAAAAATACGTTTGTAAGGAACATTTTTTACCCGAGAGCTTTTTGCATCTGGAAATAGCGAAATCTGGATTTGCTGATTGTCTTCTTTTAAAAAAGACGCTGTTCCAGTTGGTGTTGATTGTCCTGTCTCTACTAATTTGTTAAGTGTGTGATCAGTGCTCTTTGTTTGTTTATTTAGAAGCAAAGTTAGTTCGTATGGTCAGCAGTACTCTTTCAGTGTTTAAAGACAGACCTGAGTCAAAATGATTTAGTTTTTAGTCATTAAAGTTTACAGAACGTTAATATCACTACAATATTATAGACTGAAAGATCCGCTGTCAATGCTGCTCTCCGAATGTAAACATGTAAACACCTTAATCAAACTATTACTGTCGTGTAGGATTTTTGCCGCATTTTGTTATAGAATAGTCTATACACACACGGCTCTCTGACGCTATCTACCGAGTGCATCTAAGTTACTGAGAAATGCGGCGTTTTTTTCCCATTCTCAGTATGCTATCCAACATTCCCTTAAAACTACACTCTTCCTGCACTTCCTCGCATCTAATATCTCGTTTGTCATGGGGAGCATGCATGAAATGTTTCTGAATGAAAGTGAAAGTGCAAAACTGCAGTTAAAGTCCACAAATGAATAATTTGGCAAATAATTTGATTACTGATGTCCATGTAAACACAGTCACTGTCTTTCTCCCGTGTCTGTGTGTTGTTTTGCCTCTGTGAAAATCAGCGCGTGCTCAAACAGAAACTCACATTTTTATGCAAAACCTTCTCTCTTTCTCTCCCCCTACACTCCCACCTAAACAGAGCGAGACACACCCACTTTCCTGACTTTTTTTAAACTAGAGGTGTGAAAACATCCTGCTGAGATAGGGGGTATCATGGCCTTGATTTCAGATCTGATTTCTTTAAAAATCAGTCATCTTCACTGCCTGATTAATATATGATATAAAGTGGGTGTCAGACCAGACAAGAATCACTGCATTGAATTCCATTTTCCCCCCGCCATGTCTTTAAAACATGGTAAGGTATTTTCCCCCAGTGTTTTTAATGGAGTTTGTGCGTTAGCCTGCTGCTGCTGAGGCCACTTGTGTCTACATGGTCTTTCATATCGTTTTACGCTTGAACAACTAAATGAACGCTTGAGTCTATTTAACTGATTGTATTTTTTTTTGTTTGTTTTTTTTTTTTGGAGTTTTGAGTTGTTTTATTTTGTAAATAGTCAAAAAAACATATTCATTAATCAAGACAACTACAGTGCTTTAACATTGTGTACACATAAACAAAAACAAAAAAATAAAGACAACATCAGTACATTACTAGCAAAACCATCATTTTGTCCACTTATAATTATATTTGGCTTTGAAAGTAATCTGTGAAAGGATGCCACATGGCAGTGAACCTGAACCCAGAACCATTTAAATTGAGTCTTATTTTTTCCAAATTAAGGAAATGCAACACATCATTGGCCAACTGTTTAAAATAATGGGGAAATGATTGTTTCCAATTGATTATAAAATCAAGCGTCTTGCCAAAAGAGAAGTAAAGGCAATGCAGTCCAATTCACTTTTTGACAAAGTGTTCTTTTCATATACAACACCAAAGACAGCGGTTAAGGGATTTACAAAAACATCTTTTATAGAATATAAACAAGTTTTATAGAATTATGTTGTTTTAGAATTAACACGTGGCAGAGAATTAGCTTTAAGTTTTACCTCCCTGACTCATCACTTGCTTCATACAAAAAAAATCTATGAGAAAGCATGCATAGTAAAGATCACCATCATTTTATTTAAACTTTAGTTTTGTCGACTGCGTGCCGACACCTCCGCATAAAAGACTGTGAATGCCGGTTTTGCAACGCATAAGCGGTGCATGAGTAGCGGGTCTTTTTTCGGCATGCGTGTTAACAATCAGGACTCGCACTGGGAGAAGAGCAGCACGTCTTGCAGGAGGGGTGTGTGAGGCGCGCGGGTTTGGTTTTTTTCTGCGCACATGCACTGATGCGTCAGTTTGCTTTTTGATTAAACTACATTGCTTTCGCCAGCGTTGATTCAGTTGAACATAGAGAGTAACGTCTTTATTTCAGAATTACCACTCTTAATAAATGCACTTGCATATGAAGTAATTAATATCTCAAAGTGTTTACTGGGGCACTGGGGATGTTTACTGGGGCACTGGGGATGTTTAATGGGGTAAATTTACCCTAGTAAATTGGGTCTAGCAAAGCCCCTGACCAAAACATTAACTGAGTGTATTTTAACTACATTACAACATCGATGCTGTAAAAGGAACTTTATGAAATTAAAAAAATAGTCACATAAACCTTTCACCGGACATTTATCATTGGGTGAAAACACCCTAGCCCATTGATAAAGTCACCTCAGCTAATAAGTAACCTGACAAACCCCAGTTTTAAAGCATCTTCCTCGACACACCGGAAAGTGCAGACGAGGATAAACAGAACGACTTTTCTGTTGTTGATTAGCGGTGTTTGCTAATTTGAACAAGACTCTCTGTCCTCTGATCGTATTCATGCTGAACTAAAGAGACGTTTAATTAGCAGCGTTTGTTTTAAAAATGGTAAATGATTAGCTTTGGCCGGAGGTCTGCTCTGCTTCTGATTGAATGTGCAGAGCTGCTAGCGCACACACACACACACACACACACACACACACACACACACACACACGCGCGCGCGCACACACACACACACACACACACACAAACAGGTTAGCTTGATCCCTGCTAATCTTGTCAGCCATCGATATGTTTGGTCAGTGCAGGTATCAGCGATTGATTTTTCCCTCTCCTGACCAGCGGCATCCAGACCTGCTCCGTCTCATTCATCCTGTCCTTGTTTCTCCTTCCCTCTCGTCAGATCATCCTCCTCCTGTCTTGTTTTTCTCAAGTTCAGACCCGTTGAGGTTTAGCATTAGCATGCTTTTAGCATCTTCATGTGATGTTTTAAACATGCAGAGGACGTTCTTGTACTCTCTACTTTTTTTGGGTGCTTTTGGTTTGTTTTTAGCAGTTCCTGCTAAGCCTAGTCACTGTTGTTCATCCTTATTGTGATAATCGCTAATGCTATTAGCATTTCAAATTGATCATTTAGCTCTTCAATTTGCACTTCTGTAGGGAATTGAACTGAAATTGCCCTTTAAATTTGAAGTTTGACGCAGCAAACAGGATGCAGTGTGCAGTTAGAAATTCAATGTATTGCTAAAATGAAAGAAAACAGATTTTACAAGGAATGTGTGTGCCTGTTATTGGCTTGACAAAGTCTTGTTTAAAGCTTTTAGAAAGTTTAAAGAGCACTGAATAGATTTTGTTGTACTCTGTGTTTGTTAATGAGTCTACTACACTACCTGATAAAAGTCTTGTTGTGGATCCCAGTTAGAAGAGCAACAAATAATAACTTGACTTCTAGTTTATCATTTGGAAAAGTGTCAGAAGATCGATTTTTTTTTTTTTTTTTTCCATGAATCATCTGTTGAACTGCATCCCAGACATCACAAATACTGCAGAAGACCTACTGGAACCCGCATGGACCCTTGATACAAATACAAGGTACAAGGTACCTTGATACACAGAGAGGGCCAATTCTTCAGCAGAACAGTGCTCCTTCTCATACTTCAGCCTCCACATCAAAGTTCCTGAAAGCAAAGAAGGTCAAGG
This sequence comes from Danio aesculapii, assembly GCF_903798145.1. Lineage (NCBI taxonomy): Eukaryota > Metazoa > Chordata > Actinopteri > Cypriniformes > Danionidae > Danio > Danio aesculapii. The sequence continues at coordinate 31,735,617 of NC_079459.1, read as the reverse complement.
TGCTCGAGGATTGGCCAGCCCAGTCACCAGACATGAACATTATTGAGCATGTCTTTGCTAAGATGGGGGAGGCATTGAAGATGAATCCAAAGAATCTTGATGATCTCTGGGAGTCCTGCAAGATCGCTTTCTTTGCCATTTCAGATGACTTTATTAATCAGTGATTTGAGTCATTGCAGAGATGTATGGATGCAGTCCTCCATGGGAGTCATACACAATATTCATTCTTTTTCCACTGCACCATGACTTTATATATACTGGACATTATTTCTGTTAAGTGACAAGACTTTTGTCTAAACAAAGTCAGACCTTACTCTCCTAATTCAATAATTCAAAATCAAGGCATGATTATATTTTATTTTGGTCAAATAAGCGTAATCTAGAGGCCTTTGCCTTTCATATAAGCCACTTCTGATACCAACGATCAACAAGAAGTCCAGTTATTATTTGTTACTTCTAAAACGTGGATAGGTGACAAGACTTTTGTCAGGTAGTGTAAATAGTAGCTAGGCATTCTATGCGGTTGTTTAATGGTTTCTGGGTATCTGAAAGCTTATTTAGCTCTCTATAATTGCTAAGATGTTGCTAAGTATTCTAAACAGTTTGTTTATTTGCTCTCTATCATTGCTAAGATCTTGCTAAGAATTGTTTGGTGGTTGCTATGTAGTAGGGATGCACAATATATACTTATATTTATTGAATATTGGCTTTCATATATATATATATATATATATATATATATATATATATATATATATATATATATATATATATATATATATATATATATATATATCTTTTCTTGTAAATGAGCATTTTCTATCAGGCTCCTCTGATTAGTTTCAGAAGTTTAATTTTATGTGTAATGATAAGGTTATTAGCTAGTAAATAAAAAAAACATTTTTCAAAAATGTCACTTTAGACAATTCTTTGGTTTTTAACAAAGTAGATTTTCTTTTGCGTCAAAACCAGCTAAATCCACTTCTGCTTTTTTTGCAAAAACCTCTAAATCCACCTATTGGGACAAGGCATTGTAATTAGTTGAAAATCACTAAAGATGTGATTAGAAATTATTTTACCAAACATAAAACACATACACAAACCACCTAAAATTAAAATTAAATAAATCTGTCAAGTAAGTGGCGGTTCATTCCGCTGTGATAAACAATTTCATATTAATCAATAATATCACTGTAATTAATTAAAAAATGAATAAATATAGATTTACACACATTTACTCAAGTAAATAAACAGAATTAATGATGGGCTAAAAATCTGCGGAATTCTGCGCATGAAGATTCCATGTGGGCCTACAGATACTTATTATGAAGTAATACAAATAATGTATAGTTTTATACATTATCTTTTAAAAATAGCTTAAATTAGCTAATAAAACACAGTGTAGGTCTACTGGGCAAAAAGGAGATGCCTCTCAGACAAGTTTAGAAGCTGTCATTCATTCATCCTCACCATACTTAAGGTCTTGGTCTCTTGTTCATCCTCATAGCATCCACTTGGGATAAAAGAACAGCATCTTAACTCAGTTTTTCGTGAAACGTTGTTGCCATTTAATGTATAGTAAATCGGACTCATTCAAAGTAGCGTCACTGCGCAAAAACACGTTATGAATGCATGCTACAACTCCGATTGTACAGTGTGTTTTCTTTTGCTTATTACAACATCGATGCTGTAAAAGGAACTTTATGAAATTAAAAATAGTCACATAAACCTTTCACCGGATGTTTATCATTGGGTGAAAACACACTAGCCCATTGATAATGTCACCTCAGCTAATAAGTAACCTGACAAACCCCAGTTTTAAAGCATCTTCCTCGACACACCGGAAAGTGCAGACGAGGATAAACAGAACGACTTTTCTGTTGTTGATTAGCAGTGTTTGCTAATATGAACAAGACTCGCTGTCCTCTGATCGTATTCATGCTGAACTAAAGAGACGTTTAATTAGCAGCGTTTGTTTTAAAAATGGTAAATGATTATCTTTGGCCGGAGGTCTGCTCTGCTTCTGATTGAATGTGCAGAGCTGCTAGCGCGCACACGGTGCTAGCGTGTGAAACGGTGTTGCCATTTAATGTATAGTAAATCGGACTCATTTAAAGTAGCCTCACTGCGCAAAAACAGGTTATGAATGCATGCTACAACTCCGACTGTACAGTGTGTTTTCTTTTTCTTATTACGCACAGAGTTTTGAGGTAAGGGACATTTTCACTTGCCATGCACTGACAGTCGGGGACAGGCTCATCCAGTTCATCAAACTCCGTCTTTTAAAATCGAAATCGGAAGCGGAATAAAACATTCTCCTCATAAAAGCCGGCGTATCAGCGCGCTGCTACATTGAAAACATAAGATTCGATTTGCGCCTTCTGATTGGTTCTCGGGATATAGCGGCTTTTGCTGTCAAAGGCAAGTGGCGTTTAGCAGCTTTTGCCAACAAACTGTTTTTTTTTATTTCTGAGTGCGCTGACGCTGCGATTTAGATGATTAGAAGCAAATCCACTTGTTGAACGTACTACGTGCCTAAAGCATTCGCTCAATTTCATTAGCTCATTTTTGGCTGAAATGGCGTTTAGCGGCTTTTGCATCTGAACTCTTCATTAAAGAATAATTGTATTGGCCCAACTTGTAATATCATTTCATCCAATCTAGAGCACTCTGTTCTTTACAGTCAATCAGAAACACACAGTGCTACAAGCGTTGACCAAATGTTTCCCAAAGTTTGCCACAGTATTCTGGGTCACTGCTAAATGTTTCTAGGGCATTGCTAGGCAGTCGAGGAAGTGTTTTGAGTGGCTGCCAGGACAGAATATCCCTTCTAGCAGCAACCTAGAATGGATGGAATTTAGACACACTACATCCGCCATGTTGTTGTTATTACATGACCTATCAGTTGCGTTACTTCATTTTCACTTGGAAATTCTCTCACATAGCATTATGGGATAGTAAAGTGTCCATGGCCACAGCCATATCAACCCTGCAGCCCAAGACCGGTTGCTCACTGAAGCTAAGCAGAGCTGAGCCTGGTCATGGGAGACCACAATGGGAAAACTAGGTTGCTGTTTGAAATGATGTTAGTGAGACCAGCAGGGGGCACTCAACCTGCAGTCTGTGTGGGTCCTTACGCCCCAGTATAGTAAAGGGGACACTATACTGTCAGTGAGCACCGTCTTTCGGATAAGATGTTAAACCGTGGTCTTGACTCTCTGTGGTCATTACAAATCCCATGGCACTTCTTGTAAAGAGTAGAGGTGTAACCCTGTTGTCCTGGCCAAATTCTCTCAATCAGTCCTCACCCATCATGGCTTCCCAATCATCCCCATCCACCAAATTGGCTCTATCACTGTCTCTCGACTCCACCAATAGCTGGTGTGTGGTGAGCGCACTGACACTATTGTCCTGTGGCTGCCATCCCATCATCCAAGTGGATGCTGCACACTGGTAGTGTTGTGGAGGGACACAACCTCATAATTGTGAAGCGCTTTGGGTGTATGACCATACACAATAAACTACATTACATTACATTGAATACACACTGCAGTATCTTGCTGGGTACTACTCGCCTACTGTTTTTCAAATGCTGTTAATTCAGACATGCTTACTTGTCTTGTAAATTTCTTCAGCATCAGTGCTATCACACTCATCTCTGACTAAATAAACCCTCCGCTAACTGGAAGATGTTGTTGAAACGGGCTCATTTTGCAGGAACAGACAGCTGTGAGCGTTTGAGCAATTTTTTCCTTCTGATCTTCTGCGCACAGGTTATTAAACAGATGACAGGAATGTCTGGATGGCTCATTGATTCGGAATAAACAAGGTTTGTTCGCATCAAATTGCGCTTAAAAGATGGATTTTCAGGGCCAAATAACAAAGAAAAACTGACGCCGTCTTCATCTGTTGGGAAAAAAAACTCAACCCCGCACAGCCATCACAAAACGTTTGTTGGTTGTTTGTCAGCCTGGTTCACTTCAGTTTGCTTCACAGCGATTGGTTTCTGGTCTCACAGGAGGGTTTCTTTATACTCAGAACTAGTTTGGAGATTGTTTTCAGATGCCTTTCAGAACGAACATGATTTATGGTTATTCACGAGTTCACACTTGCAATGTTTCAGAATAAAGCGTATTTGGTGTGCTGTCCGGGGAGAGGGCTCTGAGCTCAGGGAAGACACCCAAACTCGAGTTATTCCTCTTATTTGGAAACAGAGAGGAATTGGGATTCGACCGAAGTATCTAGCCCGGCCCCAGAACGCTCCCCCCGGGATTGTAATGCTTAAGAGGTGAGGTGACGGGGTGGTGGAGGGATGCTAAAGTCGTAAGATGCTGCAGGTAAGACAGCTTTGGTATATATAGGGGTTTGGTCAAGAACTGATTGGATAATAGAATAATTGTCAATGATGTATTTGATACTGAAACTTCTGCGCGTGCTCCTCCTGAAATTTGTTTATAAAACATCACTTATGGCTAAAGTTGGGTGGCATGGTGGCTCAATGGTTAGCGCTGTTGCCTCACAGCAAAAAGGTCGCTGGTTTGAGTTCAGGCTGGGCCAGTTGGCATTTATGTGTTGGCATATTTGCATGTTCTCGCCGGGTTTGCGTGGGTTTCCTCTTTGTGCTCCGGTTTCCCCTACAGTCCAAAGGCATGCGCTGTAGATGAATTGAATAAACTAAATTATAATGAATAAACTAACCAGCCACCTTCTTGCTGTGAAGCCACAGTGCTAACCACTGAGCCACAGTGCCGCCCCATTTCTGAACATGTCAATCTTTACTGCTCATTTCTAACATGCTGTCTGCAAGAGATTTGCTTAGTTTGTTGTTTCTAGAACGTTAGAATATAGCTCCGCCTTCTTCTGAAAAGCAGGAGCTCATTTGCATTTAAAGAGACGGTGTGTTTTTTTTCTTCGCACTCAAAACTGGTGATTTTCACAAGCTGAAATAAAGGATCTGTGGCATATTTTGAGCTTAAACTTTCACAGACACATTCTGTGGACACCAGAGATTAATTTTACATCTTGCGAAAAGGCACACCTTTATCGTGCTGGTAAAAAAGCAGCGAGTAAAGCGTCCCGCTGAGAGAGACGAGTGAGACAGACAGTGCGAGTCCTTCTGGGCCACAGTGTGTGATCAAATATAGTCGGATCTTCACACCTCATGAAACTCTGTTATGTCGCTCTCGGATTGTGACCCGAGCTGTAGTGGAAATGTTTGAGCTGGGTAAAATCCTCCGGAGAGAGTTTGATTAGCGCTGAATGAGTGCAGGACATGGGGTTTGTGACTCTGAGAGCGCGGCCACTTTGTAGCTCATTCGGGCCACTTACTCAAGACGAGAGCGTCTGATCGACAGCGGTTTTGCTGTCTTCTGTCGTTCTTCGGGAGAAGTTACAGCTGGAATTGAAGGATCAGTTGGTTCACGGTACACTTTTGCTTGGAAATGTCTGATTCCCGTGTCAGATAAAAATGTTGTATATTTTCTACCTGTATTATAAGCTTATGAGTTGGTGCATATACTTAAATAAATACCCTTTAAAAAAATGTGTGGTTAAAAAAAACTGCTGAATTTTACTGTTAAAAAATATAACTAAATAGTAACTATAATATAACTATATACTGTAATTAATACAGTTAAAGCCATTGATTAGTTGGTTCACAGAAAATGAGTTTGTTGCTTGGAAATGTCTGATTTACCTGCTGTGGTGTGTCAGATAAAAAATATATATATATGTATATTTGCTGGCTATATAATAAGCTTATGAGTTAGTGTATATACTTAAATAGTCAGGTCAGTACTAGTCATGTACTACCGCGGTTTAGAAAAGTCAAGGTTTTAAAACCACCAAAATTTTCTGTAATACCGTTCCTAAGGTATGTTTAAGACTTTTTATTTACAGTTTTTTTAGGACAGCAGTATCTCCAGGAGAAAAAATATCCAAAGATGCCATTTTAAATTGTAAAGAAATCAGTGTTTTTGAAACAAATGAAGACAGCAGAAGTCGATGATTCATTTGAATTATTTAGCCTGACATGTTTACTGCTCCAAACTATTATAAATCTTTCAAAAAATAAAATATATTGTTTTCAAAGGGGAAAAAGGTTTACGTTTTTAACCCAGACATTTACAAATAATATATTTTAGAGCAGTGAGCACAATACCGTGATACCGTGATATTTTTATCCAAGGTTATCATACCGTCAGAATCTTATACTGGCCCATGCCTAGTCAGTGCATTTTTAAAAAATTAAGCAGAATTTTACTGTTAAAAATACAGTAACTACACAGTAAAAATACACATTTTATCATTTTACAGTAAACTACCGTATTTAGTTTTACATTATAAATACACTTAAATGTAACATAAAACTGTAATGTACATAACTGATGAGAAAAAAACTAAAAAACAACCATAGTAAAGTGAAATGTTACACATTGAGTTCTGGGAAAATCAGTTAGCTATTTGTTTAAGCGTATATTTTAAGGAAAGTGTTAGTCGGGTTACAGATTTTTTTACTGTGGTATTAGTACAGTTGGACCAGTTGGTTCACAGAAAATGAGTCTGGTGCACTGTTGCTTGGAAATGTCTGATTTGCTTGCTGTTGTGTGTCAGGTAAAAATTATGTATATTTGCAAGCTATAGTATAAGCTTATGAATTGGTGTATATACTTAAATAGTCAGTGCACAATAAAAAAAATCTGTCAAATGTGGTACAACTGCAGAATTTTACTGTTAAAAATACTGTAAAAATATATATTTTTTATTTTACGGTAAACTACCATATTTAGTTTTACACTATAAATACACTTGGATGTAACATAAAACTGTAATGTAAATAACTGATTTAGAATCATAGTAATGTCAACAACAAAGAAAGTAAAAAGTGTCATGCACCGGGTTCTGGAAATGTCAATTTGCATTTTTATACTGTATATATTAAGAAAATGTAAGATTTTTAATGTAGTATTTTTACTGTTAAAATCATGCCAGTTTTTTACGCTGTATATTATTTCATCATAATTATTAAAATATATATAATAGAAACTATGAAATTGCAAGTCTTTATTTTGTCCAAATAAAACAAAAATATATATATATATATATATTAACAAATAAAATCGTGGAAAAAAGAAAAATAAGTGCAATTGTGCTTTTTTGAATAAATGATTACAAAAGTAGAACAATATTAAATATGTCTCTCATAATCATAATATAATGACTCATAATAATAATAATAACAATAATAATAATAATAATAATAATAATAATAATAATAATATGTGTGTACAACAAGCATAAAAAACATTCATTATTCAAATATTGTTAACCCTTAACCCTTTCGTTATGTTAGGGGCTCTTTTTGCCCCAATGACTTCCATTATAACCACATATCTTAATTGCAAAGCCTGACAGCATATAATCATGCTTTCTTGATTGTTGGTGGCTTTCCCTGTTGGGAAGAAGTCAAATTTGTAATTTCTGCTGATTATATGGTGTCATGCAATCATAAAATGTGCTTATAAGGAAGTCAATAGGGCAAAAACAGCCCCTAACATAACGAAAGGGTAGTCAATTTTGAGTGTATTGTTGAGTTTTTAAAAATTTCCTCAGCATTTTCCCAAAATATGTGTCAAAATAAGATTTGCCACCAAAAATCATTTCATTTGCTGAAACAGAGAAATTTGTGGCCAAATAAAGCTTCAAAATCAGCCCAGAGGGAATGAAAACATCCCCAACAGCACACAAGGGTCCAAATATTGTATAAATAAAGGGTGCATGTTGTTTTTTATTAGGTAAATATTGAGATATTGAGACTGAATATTAAATAAAAAGTGCAGTAATCTCACATCACACAGTTTCAGAAAACAATTTCACAAATTCTGCCAATTTCACTGAAGTCAGAGATCACAACATGAACTCAAACATGTTTTGGAGCCTGAAAGCGAGCCGCTCGTCCTCTAAAACTGTCCTCTGAAGGTCAGCGTTTCTCCTTATGTAAACTGAAGGAGCTCTTATTTACTCTCTCTCTCTTTCTCTCATTTTCTCTCAATCCATTCTGATGGGATTTACAGGCAAGCGGTAATCCGTAACCACTGCCAAATCTGCGGCCCACCACGCAATTGCACATCTCTCTCATTCTGCCTTTTTTGCTCTTCTCCTTCTTAATACTAAAAATAATTTGGGCGCTTCAGTGGAGGAGGCTGGTTTATCCTCAGATCTGGGCTGAAGCAGTGAGGGTATTGTGCAGAATTAGACTGTGACAGTTTCTCTCTCTCTCTCTGGCTTTATTTCTCTCTTCTTCCACTGAAGCATTTTTTTCAAATGTCAGGGATTTAGCCTGTTTTCGGAGCGGTTCACAGACTCGCTCCGTCATATGAAGTGTTGTGAGTGTGTCGGCCATCTGGAAGAGCTTGTGCCTGAAAACACACTTCACTTTCACACACGCTGAATCCACATCTGTCATCAGGGTGATTTCTGGACCGGTTTTATTGCGTTTTGTTATTGAGGTGAATGATGCGAGGCTTTGTGTATTTCTTTTTTTATTTTTAGGAAACTTTCACTGGTTTTATGTAAAAGATGTGGCAGAGTTGACTTTGAGACAATTTTCACTATGAAATTAGTAGTTATTTAGATTTATTTAGAGATAGTTCACCCACAAATTAAACCTCTGCTGTCATTTACTCACCCTTTACTTGTGACAAATCTGTTTCTTTCTTCTGATGGAAACAAAAGAAGATATTTGGAAAAAAAACGTTAACCATTGACTACCATACACTACCTGACAAAAGTCTATAATTAGTATTGTGTATGACTCCCATGGGCTTAAAGGACTGCATCCATACATCTCTGCAATGACTCAAATCACTTATTAATAAAGTCATCTGGAATGCCAAAGAAATTGTTTGTCTCCTTCATTTTACCTCAGACATGCTCAATAATGTTCATGTCTGGTGACTGGGCAGGCCAATCCTGGAGCACCATGACCTTCTTTGCTTTCAGGAACTTTGATGTGGAGGCTGAAATATGAGAAGGAGCGCTATCCTGGTGAAGAGTTTGCCCTCTCCTGTGGTTTGTAATGTAATGGGCAGCACAAACGTCTTGATACCTCAGGCTGTTGATGTTGCCATCCACTCTGCAGATCTCTCGCATGCTCCCATACTGAATGTAACCCCAAACCATGATTTTTCCTTCACCAAACTTGACCGATTTCAGTGAGAATCTTGGGTCCATGCGGGTTCCAGTAGGTCTTCTGTAGTATTTGTGATGATTGGGATGCAGTTCAACAGATCGAAAAATCGACCTTCTCAAGTCAAGTTATTATTTGTTGCTCTTACGACTGAGATTGACGACAATTTTTGTCAGGTGGTGTAGTATTTGTTTTCCTACTATGGATGTTAATGGTTAACCATTTCTAGCATTCTTTAAAATATACTCTCCAGGATTAACATCTATCATTCCCGATCGAAAATGTAATCCATACCTAATCCCTACCCCTAATCCTAACTGTAAATTATCCCCAAAATCAGTGGGAATTAATAGTTGGATATCAGTTATGTAGAAGCACATAACCCTAACTGTCAGCCCAATGTTGACCGAAATCTCTGAGGAATATTTTCAATACCTGTTTGCATCTGTGACACGAAGGATTAAGGCAGTTCTGAAGGCAAAAGGGGGTCCAACCTGGTACTAGAAAGTGTACCTAATAAAGTGGCCGGTGAGTGTATATTATACATATACATGTTACATGTTACATACATATTATATACATGTTATATACATATACATGTTACATAATATTCTGCGAATTAAAACGCACAACTGAAAATAAATAATACTAATCAAAATGATGAGGCTCTCTGTGGATTTTATTTTTGCATTATGCGGGAAAAAAACATTATGGACGTGACACTGGCACTTGTGTGACTTCAAATCAAATAAAGCAGTTTCAAAACATTGTTGGATACATTACAGTAAACAAAAAACAAAGAATTGTAGAAAGAATATCACTGTTTTGGTGAAAACTTCCTTTTTTGTCATGGTAAGGTTGATATTTGCATGAGAATGCTCTAAAGTGAATTCAGACGTCTATAATAGAACCCACAGTGCTTTTTTTCACTGTGTTTTGCCTTCAGTGGCATCCTGTTGGCCCAACATGCATGTTAAAGTGAAGAGACAGTTTAATGTTGTTGTGCGCCGCTGGTCTCCGGCTCTGATGGGCAGATGTGTGTGATTGTGAGTGTTTAAACAGTATCTGAGCGTCGACAGCACATCTGCTCCACACAGATGAGGGACTGAACACAGATGCTGAGTCTCTCACCGAGGGCCTTCACTGGCACCATGCGTTTATATATGTATATGTTTATTTACACATGATTAATCACATGATTACTATCAACAAGAGCGTATGATTAGACCACATGGACTTCGGTATGGCTTAAGTATTAAGTGAATAAAATATTGAAATATATACATGTATATGTGTGTGTATATATATATATATATATATATATATATATATATATAGAGAGAGAGAGAGAGAGAGAGAGAGAGAGAGAGAGAGAGAAAAAAAAATAAATATTATGTATGGTGTAAAATACTTTAGTTATATACATTTCATGAGCTAAAGACATCAAAATTATAAAGGAAATAGATGTATAAATTGATATTGGTTTAATATTATTATTATTATTATTATTATTATTATTATTATTATTATTATTATTAATAGTAATATATAAAGCTAAATTTGGAGGGGAAAAAAGATGTTTCAAACGATTTCAAGTGTTATTACAGTTTTTCTCAGTGGCTTTGGTGCATTTCTCTCAACACTATTTACATTTGCACAACACTTAATGCATTTCTCAAAACAATTAGTCATTTGTGCACATCAGAGTAGCAGTTTCTCATTCCTTCCTACAAATTGCAAATGCTTTTGGACGTGCATCGGTTGCTTTCATACAATTCTCTGCTGTTTTATAACGTTATCATTTGCTTATGTCATGTTAGTCAAAATTAACTAAATGTGTGAATAATGAATAGTGAAAACTAATAGTCCTCATTTCATTACTTGAGTCATTACATACAAAAATGCTGAACTAGTTGTCAAAATCTGTTAATTTTATAAAACTTAAGAAAACAAATTCCTGAAAATGTCTTCTAAATTGAACTTTTAATGAATGATTTACAGACCTGTGTATGTTGTAGGTTCAGTTCCAATATAAACTGTAATATTGTCTACAGTTGTGCACAGCTCTATAAAAAGAAGTTTATATTTGTTGTAAATAAGGAAGTATTTATTCTTTTACACAATGCTGTGAATAAATTAGAATTGTAAAGAGCAAATGCAGTAAAAATGTGAAACATACATATTCGGTGTGTTGTACTCAGATAGCTCGTTAAATACAGTGATGTCTAACTTTACTGTAGTTTTCAAATGGCTGTGCAAATAGTATACAGTGCTGTCTTGAGCATTTTCAGGAAGTGTCACCAAAATCTGACTTATTTGCATTGGAAAAACATGAACAGAGTAAACTGACATAATGAAAACATGACAAAGCCATCTGACTATATTATTCATAAACAGTGGTGTCAGGACTTTTCATCTTGATGACACTTTCATTGACATCAATACTTGCTTTTGAGGAATGAGCTCTCCATATTAAACAAATGACACGCTTTTGCAGGTTATCAGCTAGGTTTTGCAGTTTGTACTAATTGTTTTGAGAAATGCATTAAGTGTTGTGCAAATGTAAATAGTGTTGTGAGAAATGCACCAAAGCCACTGAGAAAAACTGTAAGCTGAACATTTTTGTTTATTTTTTGATGGATGGATGGATGGATTGATTGATTGATTAATTGACTGACAAACAGATAGATGCTTTGGACCTAAGACAGATCCCTGCAGTACACCACAAGTTATTTGATGGATGGATGGATGGATAGATGGATGGATGGATGGATCTATTGACGGATGGACAGATGGACATTTAGGACATAAGACCGATCACGATGGACAGACGGACGGACGGACGGACGGACGGACGGACGGACGGACGGACGGACGGACGGACGGACGGATAGATAGATAGATAGATAGATAGATAGATAGATAGATAGATAGATTCCGTTGGTACATCACAAGTTATGCGATAGATAGATACTGTAGATAGACAGACAGACAGGCCCTCATTTATAGATTGAGCTCTACAACTGTGTTCAGATCTGGTTCATTAACACTAGTCTAGTGTTACTGGTGATTTTGGTATCATGGTTTAGTGTAATCACAAGCGTGTCACTCCATCTGTGCAAACAATGTCTAGCGTTATGTAAAGTCCAGAGACTTGAAGGAGAAGATCTACCATAATCCTGATGAAAGAGCTCATGATTAAAGCATCAGTGGTGGGTGGAGAGAGAGAGAGTGAGAGAGAGAGACTGATTGACATGGATGAGGAGATGAAGGGAAGATCATTCTGCTGCTGATACAGGAGATCTGCTGTGCTTGAGTTTATTTTCTACCAATAATGCAGATTCTGCTGTTGCAAACCGGTTGATAGCTTAAAGGGATAGTTCACTCAAAATTGATTTACTCGCCCTTTACTTGTTTCAAACCTGTTTAAGTTCCTTTCTTAATAAACCAATCAGAGTCTCATCTCCCATTCCCTTTAAGAGTCAATTGTGTCGCACCATGGCGCATTTGCTATTTACATGGTGGACTTTGTAAGTGGAAAAACGAATTGCTTCACTAGCGAGAAAGCAGTTAAACAGACCATCTACAGTGTGAGAATGAGAGATGAGCCTCCTCTGTTCAGCCATTACTTTCACTTTCTCTTTTTCGTGGATAAGGAAATTTGTTGTACGCACAGACATCCATTAGCCTACATAATTAATTTAGTTTAAGCGCAAAGATTTGTTTCAAAACTATTTCTAGATTCAGTTCTAATTTCCAGCAAACGAATAAATGAACAATAATAGTGAAGTGTGCTCAAAAAACTTACAGTTATATCCAAATACACATGCTGTGCCCCATATGGTCCAAAACCTGACAAATCTAAGCTTGTTTTTAATAAAACAAATATAAATATGAAAATAATAAATACTACTACTAATAATTATAACATTATACAAAAGTAAGTTGTCGTGAATAAGCTGAAAAAAGCCCTCTGAGATGAAGGCATGAAGGCAGTGCTTTTTATATTTATGTAGAAAATAATCATGTTTGTAATATTTTAATCCTTTAATTCTTTGTCATTTGTAAAGATATTTGCGTATTGCTGTACATCCCGTGTGTTTTAAGCAATGTGTAAGCGAGGCCCACAACTAACGCGATCTGCGTTGGACTTTAGACCTGCTTTCAGCTGGTCTATTGCGCAGTCTATTTTAGTTCCTCAAAATAGCAACACGCCAACAATGCGCCTTAACACACCTCTTTTCCAGACCGAAACACCCATGAGTCCTCAAAGTGGTGCAAATGGATTTGCTATCTAAACAACATGGCGGAAAACAGGAAAATTAATGTTGCGTTGGGCTGAAAATAGCAACAAGTCGGTAAAACACGTCTTGCGCCTTATTGCACCGGGTGTATGATAGGGCCCAATCGGTTGATTCATTTGTTCACTAATAGGTAGGGCCAGACAGATTTAGCTATTTCTGCACAGAATTTAGTAAAAAATCTGCGGATTTATACAGAATTATTTTAATTAATGTTTACAATGCAAATCCAATTACATCCACTTAATCGGCAAATAAAGCAAGTCTCTCATATAATATATCTACTAAAAGGCCGAAAATATTACTATACAAACTGTATTGTAAATAAATCATTTATACATTTTCATATTAGTCAATAATCACTGAAATTCATTTAAAAACTGAATAAATTTAATGTGAATAAATAGACTCAATGATTGGCTAAAAACCCAAAACTGTGGATTTCCGCATGCACAGATTCCGTGTGGGCCTACTAATAGGACACTATGTAGAAGAGAAGACGTCAAGGTGTTTTTTTTTGTGTGGATAATGACTTACTTTTGAGCCTGTTGGAATACGAGTTTTAAGAACTGCTCCTATGCTAATTTGTGAAGCTCTTAAAGCCTTCAGACTTTAGACAGAAAGTCAGTGTGAATGAAAGATGAATCCCAAACTCTTCTGCTTCTCCTCATAATTCAGCTGAATTTCTCTCCATCATCTGTGTTCTGTGAGCTGCTTGTGTCGAGCGTCGCGCCTCATTACAGACGCTGATACTGTGACCGCAGTGTAAAACTGTTAAACGTACATTAGCTTTAATAGAGACAGAGCTGCTCGACGCTATTTGTTGTTTTCATGGCTGAGAAACCCTTAAAACAGGACAAATTGTGCCTCTTTTCATAAGATGTCAAATAAATCTGGCGTCCACAGAACGTGTGTGTGAAGTTTCAGCTCAAAATTTGAAACGGATCATTTATTAATTTGGCCATGTGTGCACAAACTCATTCAGTTTGTGTGTGTCTGTTTAAATGCATATGAGCTGCTGCTTTCCAAAAGAGGGCGGAGCCTTTACACTCTATTCCGTCACTCCAGAAACAACAAAACAAGTGACAGTATTATAACAGAAGCTTCTGATATGTCTATTATGATAAAACAGAGCTGATTCTGCTTCACGTGATCATAAGTAGAAGTACTGGAAGTGATGGACTGTGGCATAATAAAAGCTCTGCTACTTTTGTGCCGCGTTTTACTCATATCTCATCGGCAATTACTTCAGTGTTTCTCACATTTCACTTCTAGCTTTCAGTCTTACTCTGCTTCATACTCAAATGAATATAAGTGTTAAATACTTTAGTTTATCAACCAACATGACTTCTGCAGGAGTCCCATGATTCCACATTTAGTCACAGCGTCATCTAAATGCATGTTTGTTTGTTGTGAATATGCGCCCTCTAGTGGCAAAAATGACATACTGTGCCTTATAAGTTCAACAGAAAATGATCTGAGGAAAAAAGAGTTTGTTTAACTTTAGAAGTATAATAAAATTTTTAATTAATCATTTTAATTGTTAGTGAAAAGCATATTTGATCAATTTGAGGCCGTAAATATGTATTACCAGCAAGTAAATGCTAATTTTTCGGTTTTCATTATTGGTTGCATAACAGAATTGTTGGTCGATTATCTGAGGATAAAACTGATTGTTTTAATTCAGAATTATTTATTGAAAAGCATCTGTGTAATCAATTTCCGCCCATGAAAATTGGTTACCAACCTATAAATCTTAATTTATTTTAGGTTTTTGTTATTTGTTAGATAACAGAATTGTTGGTCGACTGATAAAAGCTTGTTTGTAATGTAATCGCGCCTTTGTTTATTGTGAATATGCGCCATCTAGTGGCGAAAATTACATACTGTGCTTTTTAAGTTCTTTGAGAAAATTATCTGAGGATAAAAACTGATTGTTTTACTTCAGAATTGTTTATTTAACAGCATATGTGTGATATTCAGCCCATAAACATTTATTAGCAGCTATTAAATGCTCATTTTTTAGGTTTTAGTTATTGGCTAGATAATAAAAGTGTTGGTCGACTGTTAAATGCTTGTTTGTAATGTTATCACGCCTTTGTTCATTGCGAATACTTGCCCTCTAGTGGCGAAAATTATAAACTGTGCATTTTAAGTTCATCAGCTAATTATCTGAGGAAAAAAACTGATTGTTTTAGATCATAATTATTCATTAAAAAGCATATAATGTTATCAATTTCAACCCATAAAAATCAATAACAGACCTATAAATGCACATTTTTTAGGTTTTTGTTATTGATTAGATAACAGAATTGTTGGTCGATTGATACAAGCTCGTTTGTAAAGTTATCGTGCCTTTGTTTGTTGTAAATGTGTGCCCTCTAGTGGCAAAAGTTACATACTGTCCTTTTTAAGTTCATCGGGAAATGATCTGAGAATAAAAACTTATTGTTTTACTTCAGAATTGTTCATTTAAAAGCATATGTGTGATGTTCAGCCCATAAACATTTATTACCAGCCAGTAAATGCTCATTTTTTAGGTTTTTGTTATTGGTTAGATGACAAATTTTTGGTCGAGTGATAAATACTTGTTTGTTATGTTTTCACGCCTTTGTTTGTTGCAAATACTTTCTCTGATCTTTTTAGATCAGAATTATTCATTTTAAAGCATAAAATGTTATCAATTCCAGCCCCTAAATATCAAATACAGACCTATAAATGCAATTTTTTTTGTTTTTTTTATTTGTTAGAAAACAGAATTGTTGTTCGACTAATAAAAGCTATTTTGTAACGTAATCGTGCCTTTGTTTGTTGTGAATTTGCACCCTCTAGTGGCGAAAGGTACATACTGTGCTTTTTAAGTTCATCTGAAAATTACCTGAGGAGGAAAACTGATTGTTTTACCTCAGAATGATTTTTTTAAAAGCATGTGTATAATGTTATCAATTTCAGTCGATAAAAATGTATGACCAGCCAGTAAGGTTTTTACCATTATTGGTTAGATAACAGAATTTTTGGTTGACTGATACAAGCTCGTTTGTAATTTAATGGCACCTTTGTTTGTTGTGAATCCACCTCTAGTGTCGAAAATTACATACTGTACCTTTAACAGGCTTTTACAGGCTGTAATATATAATTAGATCTCTTTCTTACATAACTAGAGGAGCCAAATCTGCCAAATTGTTTCTCATGTTTGCTGAAAAAGGCTTAAACAAAGTTACTGCGTTTCCTTTTTCACATTCTCTGAGTTCCTTGATAAAACCGGGACCCAGTTTTAGCAGTTTAACACAGAAAAAGGTCAGATGCTCCTGGTATGTCACCTTTAAAGTCAGCATTAAATCAGAGTGTGCTCCGTTTGCCTCAGACAGTCTCTTATACTGACTCTCAATGACACTTTAGAGGAGCGCGAGCAGTTATAAATGCTGTTTCATGTAGACTTCAGTGCTGAATAAAGTCATTGATGTCTTCATTGTACTCTGGCACTGTCACTTTCCTAAAGATTTGCCATGCTGCCATATAATATATCATTGTTATGGTATTTACATATTATTTCTTTTGTTGCTTATTCAAAGGTTCGAAGAGATTTGAAATTTCCAGGTAAATATTTTGAAAACGCAATGTAATTTTCTATAGAAATAGTCTGTTTCTATAAGATTTCTATAAGATATATATATATATATATATATATATATATATATATATATATATATATATATATATATATATTATTTCAACATATCCATAAGACTGCTTTACTGAGCTTTACTGTTAACAATAATATGGTAAACACTGTAAATATTTTTTTACATTTTACAGTAAACTACTGTATTTCATTAATTTCAACATATCCATAAAATGGCTTTACTGAGCTTTACTGTTAACAATAATATGGTAAACACTGTAAAAATTTTTTTACATTTTACAGTAATCTACTGTATTTCATTAATTTCAACATATCCATAAAACTGCTTTTCTGAGCTTTACTGTTAACAATAATATGGTAAACTGTATATAATTTTATTTACATTTTACAGTAAACTACTGTATTTCATTAATTTCAACATATTCATAAAATGGCTTTACTGAGCTTTACTGTTAACAATAATATGGTAAACACTGTAAATATTTTTTTACATTTTACAGTAAACTACTGTATTTCATTAATTTCAACATATCCATAAAACTGCTTTACTGAGCTTTACTGTTAACAATAATACGGTAAACACTGTAAATAATTTTATTTACATTTTACAGTAAACTACTGTATTTCATTAATTGAGTATTACACACCAGTGTTTTGAAGTACATCTACACATCACTTCCTTTGTTACGCAGACAAACTACACAGACAGAAAGTCATATATTGAATTGAAGCTTATCACAAACAACACAACCACGAAACACCATCATGGCAACACACGTTAAATTTAAATAATGGTAAAAACATTATTTATCAACATGTAGAAGTAGAAGTAGAAGTAGAAGATGTAGTATAAAACTGTAATGTACATCACTGATGAGGAAAAAAACTAAAATGAACAACATTAATGTCACCAAAAAGCATAAAAGGTGTCGAAGTGTCATTCAGGGAATTCTGGGAAAGTCAATTTACGGTTATTGGACGTTACAAAACGTACTGCTAATCTGGTTATAGATTTTTACCATCGAAATTACGACCGGTTTTTGCTTGCGCCTGATCTGATGTCATGATTAGCATGTATTGTTGTTGTGCTAAAGGTCTGCTAGCGTCTGTTAGCATGATGAATCTCTCTTCTGTCAGCTCTGTGGATCTGCTGTCTGCTGTAATGGCTGGTTTTGGCTCTTTCTTTTCGTCTGTGTTTAGAAACGCTGTCAGGTTCAGAGATTGACAGAGCATTTCTCCAGCTGTCGGTCAAACGCTGCTTCACCACACACATTTCACAGCACCAAATTGTTCTGCCAGCAGCGCTGTTGTTCATATATGTGTCATATCAGTGGCGTTGATCTGCGGCGGCCTCCTGTCAGCGTTCACTGCAGATTCCTTCACTTGTGTCTGTCTGAGCAGGTTCAGGCGGGAATGTTTTGTCTCGCCGTGAGTTTATTCGAAAAATATGTCTGAAGACAACATGAAACAACATATTCTGTTCATATTCAAGTTAAGTATTGTGTATTTATTTTATTTTTGTATTTGCTATGATGACAGTGCATTATATTTTACTAGTTGTTTTGCAAGATACTAGTATTTAGAGTAAAGTGATATTTAAAGACCTAAGTAGGTTAACTAGGCAAGTCATTGGTCAACATTGGTTTGTTCTGTAGCCAATCATGAACAAATAATTTAATTTATTAAGGGCTCTGAACTCTATATATGAAACTGAAACTGACTCTATATATATATATATATATATATATATATATATATATATATATATATATATATATATATATATATATATATAAGGCAACGCAGTGGCACAGTAGGTAGTGCTGTCATCTCACAGCAAGAAGGTCGCTTGTTCGAGCCTCGGCTGGGTCAGTTGGTGTTTCTGTGTGGAGTTTGCATGTTCTCCCTGCGTTCGCGTGGGTTTCCTCCGGGTGCTCCAATTTCCCCCACAGTTCAAAGACATGCATTCAGGTGAATTGGGAAGGCTAAATTGTCCGTAGTGTATGAGTGTGAGTGAGTGTGTATGGATGTTTCCCAGAGATGGGTTGCGGCTGGAAGGGCATCTGCTGCGTAAAACATGTGTTAAATATGTTGGCGGTTCATTCCGCTGTGGTGACCCCGGATTATTAAAGGGACTAAGCCGAAAAGAAAATGAATGAATGAATGAAAATATATATATATATAAAATTCATCCCGCCACGGCTGCATTACAGCTTCTCATTCAAACCATTTAATTTTTTTAATAGATTTAATAGATTTATTTTTGAGAGATGTGAAGTGTAAAATCAAACCAACACCACAGAAAGTTCAGCAAATATTCAGAAGAGCATCTCTGTGAGGCTGCAAAACAGCAAAACTCTTCATCCAGACTCAGAAAGTCTCCATAAAACGATTGAGTGCTCCTGCTATCAGTTCCCCAACCGCTGATAAAAAGCAGCATTTTTCCAGCCGAATGATCAGACTGTAGACCTGTGCGGCTCCTGGGACGTCAAACCTGCTGTAGAAACACTGCAAAAAATGCTTTTCTTATATACTTTTTTGGTTTTTGTCTTGATTCAGGTCCAAATATATAAAAAAATCTAAATTCAAGAAGCATTATTTAGAGAAACAGAAAAAAGGCTTGTTTTCAGAAATAAGAAGTTATAATTAACCCACTTGATGATTTACGAGTCAAAAATCATTTTAACCGCAAAATAACATAAACAATGTTTTTTTTATCTTGAATTTGGTCCCAGAATTTGGTCCCAGTGTTAGAAACAATGAATGAATTTTCTACTTTAATATTTCCATGAAGGTTGTACAATGGTTGTCCTTCAGGTCAATTTTGACCCTCCAGCTATAAAACCATTTTTATACTACTAACACACATGCACACTCCAACTCACACACTTTTTCCAAAACACACAGTTGATGAGATTGTTTAGGTTCAAAAACAACACAAAATATAGCCTACAGTCAGTGTAACCCTCTCATCTGTGTCTGTAATCGTCAGCAGCACATGTAGCCTCTGTTAGACAGTAATTCCATCATTCCCAGTTCATATTAGTCCAAAAGGTGAAGATAATAGTTAAACATGGCATTTTGTTCATGTTTGCTGAAAAATAATGTGCTCTTTTTTCCGGCTTCTCCTTTGTTTTGCTTTTTCGCGCTTCACTCTCACGTTTGTCAGTGTCTGACAGGATCGGGTTTCAAAAGCACGTCAATAATCAAGCGCAGGTTATTATCATCAGTTCAAGAAGTTTGTTATTTCAGATATAGACGCGCGGCGAACGCAAGAAAGAAAGCGAAGCTGCTCACGATTCAGACTGGCTCGTAAACAACTACAAGGCACAGGGTAGATTCTGCTCTACTCCATGGCTTTGTGGCTGTTCATCAAGACAACGACAAGGTTTGTTTGAGCCCGGATCGACCATGGCTCGTTATTATATGTATATGTAATTCCGCTATAATCTCTCGCTGTGTATTTTAAACATGGCGGGTTTTTTGTTTTCATTCTGGCTTGTTGCGTAAGCGAATGACGTATCTCTGTAAACCAATAGCGTTCAGCTGCGCGTCTAGCTCCGCCTTTTGGTACCCTTTCTCTTGTTTGGTACCCTTTCGAAAGGGTGCCGAAAAAGTGGTACGGTACGGTTCGGTTCGGAATGCCTTTTGACAGTGGAAACGGCCATAAAAGCGTACCAAACCAAACCGTACCAAACCGTACCACTCAGTGGAAACGGGCCTTAAAGCGTTTGTTTAGTAAGAAGTGCTTCTCATATGATATGTGAACTTCAAGCAAGAATGACGTTGACTGCAACTTTCTGTCGAACACCACGCCTACCAAAAGGGTACCATTGGTACCATTTGGCAGTGGAGACACAAACCTGGCAGATTATTTAGCATACTTTAAGGAAAAACTTGCCTAATTTTGACTCTTCTCAAAACGAGACAATGTACTATTTTGCTTGTCTAGATAGTGAACACTTCTTGATTTAGGATTTTTTTTAAAGATTTGGACTAGAGAAAAGAGAAAAGCGCTAGGTTAAAATGCAGTGAGGAAGCCCTCGACATCTCCAGAGCTGCATTTCCAGCTGAGAAACTCACGTTCGTGGCCACATTCCCACCGATCCCTATTCAAATGCAGCTCGGCGCTCGATCCCGCTGTCTAACATCTGAACTGGGCTGTTTTCTGAGCCGCTGTGTTTCTGACAGTGCAGACGACAGCTCTACTTCAACAGGGAGCTGAACTCATCTTTCCAAGGAAGAGCGTGTCGTCTCTGGAGGAGCAGCGCATCAATTTGCTGTCAGAGACGCCGGTGGGTCGGTGTCGTCGAGGCGCTTTTTGAGAGATAACGCAAGACAAGCAACTTATAGCGGCTCCTGCAGAGCACAAACAGGAGATGAGAGGCTGTGAACGAAACACTGCGGCCACGGGTCCTGATGACAAAACATATGTCCGGCCTAGTGCATGCTGGGAGATTTGAGGCTTGGTTCCTCATATAATGTCAGATTTTGTAATGTCAGACACCCTGCAGCCAAAACAGTGCTAACGTAGTTTAACGTGAGCTTTTGCAACTGATTAAAATCAAGAATTTTTTTCAGGGGGGATCTGAATGTTTTATATGTAATAGAGATTTATAAGAGTTTAAGATGGCAATATTTTACTTGGATATAGATAGACACCTATTGAATGTTCATCATTTCTATTTCTACTCATTTCTTTTCCTGAATGGTTTTTACCAATTTTGACTTGGATCATCTTCAGACTGTGCTTGCAAAAAGTTATTATATGAACTGATTTGACAGCACTGGTTAAACTGATAAATTATTATTATTAGGGGCCAAACACTTTTGTCAATGCATGTGTTCTTTGGATGTCTAGAAATACTTTACATGGAAAGGTTGTGAACTTTGGTACACAGAGAGAGGACATGCTCAACAGTAAACACAGCCAATTTTAAATCTCTACCACAAAGTGTCTAGCGTCAACAATACACCAAATTTGCATTCTTTCCCATGATAAAAATAAGACAGAAATTTTTCGCAAACAGTTGTTGAAGTCTTTAAAAGCTCATAGAACAGGTCTGAAATTTGCCAGACTATACAGAAAAAAAGAAAAGAAAAAACTCTGTAGCTCCACCAATAACCCCAAGTTGTGTCATTTTCCAATTAGAATTTTCTAGAAAATTGTGTTTTTAAAACTCTTCTTGGATGGTTTTCACATCTCCAGACTGTGCTAGCAAAAAGTTATTATAAGAACAGATTTGACAGCACTGTTTAAACTGATAAATGACGTTGATTATTATTATTATTGTTATTATTATTATCATCATCATCATCATCATCATTATTATTATTATTATTATTAATATTATTATTATTATTATTATTATTATTATTATTATTATTATTATTATTAGCAGGCAAACACTTTTGTCTATGCATGTGTTCTTTGGAAGTCTAGAAATAATTTACATGGAAATGTTGTGATCTTTGGTAGACAGATAGAGGATGTGCTCAACAGTAAACACAGGCAATTTTAAATCTCTACCTCAAATTGTCTAGCGCCAGCAACACACCAAATTTGCATTACTTCCCTATCCTAAAAAAATAAGCCATATAAAAAAAAAATCTGTAGCTCCACCAACAACCCAAAGTTGTGTCATTTTCTAATTTGAAATTTCTGGAAAATCATGTTTTTAAGACTCTTCTTGGATCATCTTCAGACTGTGCTTGCAAAAAGTTATTATATGAACAGATTTGACAGCACTGGTTAAACTGATAAATTATTATTATTATTATTAGCAGCCACTTTTGTCTATGCATGTGTTCTTTGGATGTCTAGAAATACTTTACGAGGAAAAGTTGTGAACTTTGGTAGACAGATAGAGGACGTTTTCAACAGTAAACACCGCCAATTGTAAATCTCTACCTCATAGTGTTTAGCGCCAACAATACTCCAAATTTGCATGGTTTCCCATCATATCATAAAAATTAGCCTTTTGAATTTTCAGAAACTGTTTTTGAAGTCTTTAAAAGCCCATAGAACAATTTGCCAAAGACTATACACTAAAAACAGCAACAAAAAATAAATAAATAAATAACTCCACCAACAACCCAAAGTACTCATTTTCTAATTTGAATATATAAGAAAATATAAATACATTGGAAAATGTTTTTTTTTAAACTCTCAGACCAAAAGATTATATAAACTGATTTGACTGATTTGACAGTATTGTTTAAACTGATTCATTATTATTATTATTATTATTATTATTATTATTATTATTATTATTATTATTATTATTATTATTATTATTATTATTATTATTAGGGGCCAAACACTTGTGCCTATGTTGGTGTTCTTGAAGTCTAGAAATACTTGCAAAATTATACATGCAAAGAAAAAATGTGAAAGAGATATGTGCAAAATACTACAAATACGTGCAAAATTTCGTACACAAATAGATAGGGTTGCTGTCAGTTACAGCATAGAATTCATTAAAATAAAAGTAAAATAACATTCATTACAAGATGATTTTAAAAAAGTAGTTTGCATTTTGTTTTTTGTTTTTTATTGAATAAAAGACTATTTTCTATTTATATTGTATATTTCATCATTGAACAATTCTTAAAAATACTGTGAATTTCTCGTCTCGTCTCGTTCTCAAAAACGCAATCTCATGTCTCGTCTCGTGGAGTAAGCGTCTTATCACACCCCTACAAATAGAGGACGCGCTCAACAGTAAACACAGCCAATTTTAAATCTCAGCCTCATAGTGTCTAGTTCCTGCAACATACCAAATTCAGAAACAGTTCTTGAAGTCTTTAAAAGCCCATAGAACAATTTACCAGACAGGTCAGAAATTTGTCCTACAGACTACAGTAAAAACAGCAAAAAACAGCTCTGTATCTCCAAAATCTACTTTATTGGACTCATCTTCACACTGTACTAGCAAAACAACAATTTTGATTATAAAACACGCAAACAAATGCATGGGAACACCTTGGTAACCACAGAGCATAAATCTCAAGATTTCAGGGGGAGTTTTGCACATTCTGACACTTACTTCAGAGAAAACATAAATCTAATTAGTTCTAAAACTACAATTTCAATTGAACACGGAGTCATCATTGGGTCATTTCATTAATGGTGGTGGTGGTGTAATAGTGTGGGGGATATTTTCTTGGCATGCTTTTGGCCCATTAGTACCCAACGCCTCAGCCTACCTAAGTATTGTTGCTGATTTAATGACCATAGTGTACACATCTAGTTCTAAAAATAGTTCTAAAACTACATTTCTATTGAACACGGAGTCATCATTGGGTCATTTCATAAAGCAATAAGCCAGTCAAGGCTATGCATTCAAGTCATTTTACAGTTGTGTCATCCCTTAACCTTACAGATAAACACTAGCATTCAACCTCACATGCTTAAAACTAATGTATAATCAAAAGCTCAAAGCAATTTACTCAACTTCTTCTTTTTTTGACTGACTGACTTCTGCACAACATAAAAAGAGAAATATGCTGTACTTCCCAATGTAACAGAAAGCTTCAAATGACAGCGATTCATCAGAACAGATAACACATGACAAGACACCGTGACACGCATTAAAAGCTATATTTCAATGTTAAAAGGAGTTTTTGTCGTAACAAGAGACGTGCAACATTTCAGAAATGCTTTCTATTTCTGCAACGTCACGACAGAACATCATATGATAAAGATCACTTCAGGTAATGATTGTTTGTTTATTCAGTGCTAAATGCTACTTATCTGAGTTTAAATAGCATTTTGCGTGGCATTTATTGCTATACCACTGAAAGCAGCAGCAGATAGTTCACCGCAGATCGTGAAAATAAAATAACTAGCAAACTGTTTGAAAAATGAAGGTCAGAACTGTGACTCAGTCCAACAACATCAGTCACTCAGTAGTGTATGTACGTTTAATAATGTTTAAGAGGTTTCATTTGTATTAATTAGGATAGGTTATAACCTATTTAATGGAGATTTTTGTTAAATGAATCATATAGGCTGATTCACAAACAGCTGACTGAAACGAAAACTTCAAACAACATACAGCACAGTTAAGAGTAGCTAGTTCAATTAAAAAAATATGACTCTTACGAACTGGTTCTTTTTAGTGAATTAAATACATCAATATGCAGCCAGTGTGCAAATGACTCTAACAAATAATTTTATATGTACACTCACCGGACACTTTATTAGGTACACCTGTCCAACTGGTCGTTAACGCAAATTTCTGATCAGCCAATCACATTGCAGCAACTCAATGCATTTAGGCATGTAGACATGGTCAAGACGATCTGCTGCAGTTCAAATCGAGCATCAGAATGAGGAAGAAAGGGGATTTAAGTGACTTTGAACGTGGTTGTTGGTGTCAGATGCGCTGGGCTGGTCTGAGTATTTCAGAAAATGCTGATCTGCTGGGATTTTCACGCACAACCATCTCTAGGTCTTACAGAGAATGGTCTGAAAACGAGAAAATATCCAGTGAGTAGCAGTTCTGTGGGCGCAAATGCCTTGTTGATGCCAGAGGTCAGAGGAGAATGGCCAGACTGGTTCCAGCTGATAGAAAGGCAGCAGTAACTCAAATAACCAGATCTTTGCCTGCTCTGATGAGTCTCGATTTCTGCTGCGACATTGGGATGGTAGGGTCAGAATTTGGCATCAACAACATGAAAGCATGGATCCATCCTGCCTTGTATCAACGGTTCAGGCTGGTGGTGGTGGTGGTGGTGATGTAATGGTGTGGGGGATATTTTTTGGCACGCTTTTGGCCCAGTAGTACCCATTGCCACAGCCTACCTGAGTATTGTTGCTGACTTTATGACCATAGTGTACACATCTTCTTATGACTACTTCCAGCAGGATAACACACCATAAAGCACAAATCATCTCAGACTGGTTTCTTGAACATGACAATGATTTCAATGTACTCAAATGGCATCCACAGTCACCAGGTCTCAATCCAATAGAGCACCTTTGGGTTGTGGTAGAACGGGAGATTCGCATGGATGTGCAGCTGACAAATTTGCAGCAACTGTGTGATGCTATCATGTCAATATGGAGCAAAATCTCTGAGGAATATTTCCAGTAGCTTATTGAATCTATGCCAAGAATTATTAAGGCAGTTCTGAAGGCTAAAAGGGGTCCAACCCGGTACTAGTAAGGTGTACCTAATAAAGTGGCCAGTGAGTGTGCATTGCACAGTCAAAGATTAATAATACCTCATAAAATACTTTTGAAATACTCTTTAAATTTCTGTAAATTAAATTTTTTGTGCTTTTTAAGACCTCACGGACACCCTGTAACTAGTACATGGGTCCAATCCTTTATTAGTAAGTGTACCTAATAAAGTGGCCGGTGAGTTGGTAATGCATTGCAGTGTCTGTTATTTAAATGGCTGTAATTTAAATGCTTTTATTGCGTTGCATCGCATCAGCCCAACTGTTTGTCACTGGAATCTTGTAACATATGTCACAGTGCAAAAGTACTATCATAAAATAGTTACGTGTGACTTCTGCTCCTTTTCAATGAATAGAAACACATAAGTTGTTCTTTAATTCGAGCGTTAACCTCTAACCTGTGATAGACGCACATGAGAGGATTACATTAGCGTGGTCTGAGATGCATGGAGGGTAAATGAGTCCGCTAATGGAGGAGAATAATAATACTGCTCCAACCGCAGGAGAAATGCTGGACTGGAGAAACACTGGATGAATGAAGCTCTTCAGATGTTAAGAGGTGCTCTCGTGCACTGATTATCTGCCTTCATCATGAGGTAAACGAGTCTGTGCGATTATGAGGGAAACAAAACAGGAGTGTACTGATGTCTGAGAAAGTCTGCGCTTTGTTTTTAATGGAACTTTTTAGTTATTATTGCTGAGAAAGAAAGCGCGGGTATATTAGCGTTTCCGCGGGGTCTTATAAAGTCTAAATGTTAAAAATCTACATTTTAGGTCTTAAAAAGTCTTAAATTTGCTGTTCTAGGTCTTAAATATTGTTGCACAGGTCTTTTTTCCCCGATGTCCATGTAACGCTACATCTAATGCTCATTTCAATTCTTTTTTGTTGTTGTTGCTTGGTTTTTGTGGTGTTGTAGTTCTTTTTTCACTAGTCCTAATGTAATTTGCAGTATTACAACTACAAATGAGACCAACATGAATAGCCAATCAGCTTTCAGTTATTGAACTCAGTGCGCTCAGCGAATGTGACGTCATCGCTGTGTTTGTGGAGGTTTGCTTTGGGTTTGCGCGACATGATTTCGGCTGGCGGAGCTCACAAAATTTTTTGAGACTCGGGTGAACAGTTAACGTGGCGCCGCGTTTGATTTAAGTTGAATATGAATCACTTTGAAGAGATTTTGTCCAAAACAGGCACGACTGTACAGACATCTTAATGATCCATCCATGCGTGATTATCAGGAGAAACAGTTGACCAATAATTCTTGGTTAGGAATTGCAACAGCCTTGGAAAAGGAGGAAAGTTTTTGGAAAAGTTTGGAAAAAGCTGAGGGATAAGTTTGTTAAAGCAAAAAAGAGAGGCCATGCGAAAGTAGAGACCCATGTGGTTATAATATTACAGAATATGTTTTTCCCCTGTCATAGGTTTTACACTGATGTATATGTTGCAATTCTAAAGTTAAAACAATTTACAAGTTACAAACTAAAATTAAATAACAAATGATGTCTTTGATATCTGGAAAGGAATATTTGAACCTTTCGGTTTACAATATACTGATGCCTGTTTTTCTAGGCTTTATTGGTGATAATGGTCAGGAATGTTGGACTATTATTGCCTTTTTAGCTTATAAGTAGAGGACAGAATCTAGCCAGACAGTAATGTGTGAATTGTGGAGTAGGAAAAAATACAAAAAAAAAAACGTCAGTATTTTAGTAAGTGTACTTTTTTTGTTGCTTTTATTTTCGCCATAATAAGAAATCTAATTGTAGAGCAACTCATGTTCTGTTGCTATTAATACTTAACTTTAATAGAACTGTCCGAGATATGAACAAAAGCAAGTGTTGCATCTAAGTTTGATTTAAAAAATCTTGAATGGTTTTAAAAATCTTTATAATAAATTATAAAAATAATAAAAAAACAATTAGTTTAAAAATCTTCAATGATATTAATGATATGACCTAGTTCTGGAAACTTCCTATGTTTCTCTGTCTGATTTTACTGTCTGTTTCGTTCGACCGCCCCCTCTCATTTAAAAGAATATCTCAGTGACGGCAAGTATAAAAGCCTCGTCTGTTTCGTGAGGTGCGCGCTGCGGCGCCGGCCTTAAGATCTTTGTTTGTTTTTTCTGTAGTTTAATGGTGCATCTAACCTGTCTTTAGTACTGTTCAATCTGAATACATTAATTTTACCACTAATTTTGTGATTTTGTGCATTTTCTCTTTATGTGTATGCGTGTTTTTGATATTGTCATATAGGTCTTAAATTTAATACTTAATAGTCTTTAAAAGGTCTTAAAAAGTCTTAAATTTGATATTAGGATATCTGCAGAAACCCTGGTATATGTACGCTTAGATTGATATATTACTCCATGCTAGTGTTCACTGCTGTGAATCTCCAGTTTAATAGTGTTAGAAGAAGTCATATTTTTACTAGGTTTGTAGTATGAATTGAGCGCGGTTTGAAAAAAGGCTACTACAATCAAAATGATGACTGGACAACATGTTTTATATGTCTTTGCGAGATGCGAAAACACATGACAAGCGCAGTTCAAATCATGGACAACTGGCTTATTTTTAGTGAATCACTTTATTGTGAATGACTTTATTGATGCATTTATTTTGAATGAGTCAAATACTGCTCATCTAGTTTGGTCGTTTTCATGAGGAAATTACTCTTTATGGACTAGTTATATTAGTGAATCAAATGGCTACATAAAAGCATAACCGATTCTTTTATAGAATCAGTTACAGCATATTCTGTTTAATCTGAATCACAAAGAGTTGACTCTAATGAACTAGTTCCTTCTAATGAATCAACTACAGTGAAGTCCATTTCACCAACAAACAAACTGATCATTTTAGTGAATCTGTTGGACGTACAGTGGTCTGATTCACAAAAAAATTACTTTATTGAACTGGTTCTTTGTAGGGAATCAAATACATAAAAGTGCAGCCAATATGCAAATGAATCTAATGAACCATTTTTTAAATTATTGAATAAATCAATCAGTGTGGTCTGATTCACAAAAAGCTGTCACTTTTGAACTGGTTCTTTGTAAGAATCAAAAACATCAAAACATGCAGAACACCCTAAGTTCATTTCGCCAACAAATGACTCCTATGAACTGGTTCTTTTTAGTGAATCAAATACATAAGTGCAGTGAGTGTGCAAATGACTCGAACAATTTTTATTTTATTTTATTAAACGAATCAACCATTCAGTTTGGTCTGGTTCACAAACAGCTGACTCATTTGAACTGAAACAAAAACTTACATGCAGCACAGTTACATTACTCCAATTCACAAAAAGATGACTCTTATGAACTGGTTCTTTTTAGCAAATCAAATAAATAAAAGTGCAGTAAGTCCGCAAATGACAAGCAAATGACTCTAATGAACCATTTTTTTTTAAATAAATCAATTAATATGGTGTGATTCACAAACAACTGACACTTTTGAACTGATTCTTTGTAAGAATCAAAAAACATCGAAACATACAGCACACCCAGAGTTCATTTTTCAAGCAAATGACTCTTATGAAGTCTTTTTTTATTTTTTTTTTACATCAATTACAGAAAATTGTAACCAGTGAGCGAATGACTCTAATAAACTATATAAAAAAAATCGAACATTCTGTGTGGTCTGATTCAAAATGACTCTTTTGAATTGGTTCTTTGTAAGAATCAAAAAAATACAGCACACTCAGTGTAGCCTAATTCACAAACAAATGACTCCTATGAACTAATTCTTTTTAGTGAATCAAACAGTGTTTGACTTTAGGACTCTTAAATGGATTCATTTGATTAAATCAGAAACATTAAAAGGTTGCAAACTTATGAACATATCCTTCAGTAAAAACATTTATGCTACAATATGCATAAAACTGTGTAGTTTAAAAAAAACTGTGTAGTTGCCTTTAAAAATAGGTTTTGTAATTAAAATCTACACATAAAAATTGACAAATAAACACATAAAGGTGTATTTCGTATGTGTTCTTTGCATGTAGACTGAAAAAACACTTCACGAAGAGTTCTAACTGGACCGGTGCTTGTAAAAGCTGTGTTTTTGAGTCTTGCTTTATAAAGATGTTCAGAAGTGGTTGAGATGTTCAGTGTTGCTGTATTAAATGCTGTGTGTGTTATAGACACACACACACACACACGACAGCAGATTAGTGGGCGGTGGAGCGACAGGAAGTGCCTGAGCTTCACTCCTCCGCAGCGCCTGATTGGACGAGAGCCGCTCTGTTTGTATTTTAATGCTTAACCTCGATAAAACCATGATTACGGAAAGCATGTGTAATAATGGATTAAGACAAAGCCAAAATGAGGGACACGTACTGTAACACAGGCTGCTGGAAATAAAGACCTTAATGATAATGACACTATAAGGCTCGCTGGCTTTTGAGGCAACATGAAATGCATTTATTCTCTTCTTCATGATTTAGATTTTAACTACAGGAAAAAAACACAGTGGCTCAGTTGTAAGAACTGTCGCCTCACAGCAAGAAGGTTGCTGGTTCGAGCCTCGGCTGGGTCAGTTGACGTTTCTGTGTGGAGTTTGCATGTTCTCCCTGCGTTCGCGTGGGTTTCCTCCGGGTGCTCCGGTTTCCCACACAATCCAAAGACACGCGGTACAGATGAATTGGGTAAGCTAAATTGTCCGTAGTGTATGAGTATGAATGAGTGTGTGTGGATGTTTACCAGAGATGGGTTGCGGCTGGAAGGGCATCCGCTGCGTAAAACATGTGCTGGATAAGTTGGCGGTTCATTCTGCTGTGGCGACCCCTGATTAATAAAGGGACTAAGCCGACAAAAAAAGAATGAATGAAGTCAGAATTATTTGCCCCCCGAATTATTAGCCCCCTGTTTATTTTTTTTTCCCAATTTCTGTTTAATGGAGAGATTTTTTTCAACACATTTCTAAACATAACATTTTTAATATCTAATTTTTGCTTTTATTCTAGCTGAAATAAAACGAATAAGACTTTCTCCAGAAGAAAAAATATTATCAAACATACTGTGAACATTTCCTTGCTCTGTTAAACATCATTTGGGAAATATTTAAAAAGAAAGAAAAAAGGGTAGGAAAAAATCTCTCCATTAAACAGTAATTGGCGGAAAAACAAACAGGGGGGGGGGGGGTAATAATTCAGGGGGCCTAATAATTTTCTGACTTTAACTGTATATATTATACAGACTTTCTGATTTCAACTATATATATATATATATATATATATTTTTTTTTTTTTTTTTTAGCAAAAATGCATAGAATTAGGTCACAAAATACATTTTATCTAAACAAAAAAGTACAAATAAATGAATAAAAACCAAAACTTTCTAACTATAAAACTAGATATTTTGATAAGAATTTAAATGTATTAAAACTTTGTTTTGACCTCAAAAATTGGGGGTAGAGTGTATTTTACAAAGATACAGAGACACACAAATATAATGCAAAAATAAAAATTCTAAAAAAATTTATTAATACACATGCATGTACAAAAATTCCATATTTTCTTATGAACAAGCGTTTAAAGGGCACCTATCATGCAAAAAATCAGGAACAAAAAAGGCTTATCGCACAGGATAAGAAACATACAATTAAATAAATATGCTTTTTTTTAAAACCTTCTTTTGCACACACAAACACACACAAACAGAACAAAGAAAAATAGAAAAAAACGGCCTCCTCCTGCGCTGAGCCTCCACCAGCAGAAAACACCGCAGAAACTCCAGCACCACTGGGAAAAGCAGAAACAGTTTTAGCATTATTATTTATTTATTGTTAATTCAGGCTCCAGCGCCAAAACCAGATAAGCCACTCTGAGGGTTTATCTCATTAACATTGAGTTGGGCTTCAACCCTCGGCTGAATCAAACTTCTGAAAACACCTGTTTCTGTGTTTCTGAAGCGTTCAAACAGCACTTTTCCAGAGCGCTGTAATTCTCTGCTGCCGCGTTCCCTCACAGATAAACGCCGTGTTTCTGCCATCTCTGAATGTCATTATAGAGCCTGCCATACAGTAGCAGACGCCCGTCTGGGACTTGAGTGCAGACTTGAGGAAGTTTTTTTTCGAGATTTTATTTTATTTTCGCCTGTGTGTGTGTGTTTGGTGTCAATGGTGCATGGGTCTCTCTGGAGAAAGCACTGATGAGGAGCAGTGCTTTATACATGTTTAACTGCGGGATTTTAGCATATATGCAAATCAAAGAGAGTCCCGCTGGAACGCAACACTTTCCTGTTTACTGATTTGAGGGGATTTCTGGATCTGATCCAGATTATCTGGAAACAGGCCAGAGGTCAGTGGGAGCGGTGTGGAGGAAATCTGATTGCTTTTAGGAAGCAACAAGTTACCACAGCTGCTTTATCATGGATATTTTATCAACATAAATATATTTTTAAAAAATTATAAATTATTTTTTTATTCGTTCATTAATTTTCCTTAGCTCAGTCTTTATTTCAGAGGTCGCCACAGCGGAATGAACCGCCAACTATTGCAATATATGTTTTACACAGCGCATGTCCTTCCAACTGTAACTCAGTATTGGGAAACACCCATACACACTCATTCACACACACACACACAAACACACACACACACACACACACACACACACACACACACACACTCATACACTACGAACAGTTTAGCTTACCCAATTCCCCTATAGCACATGTGTTTGGACTGTGGGGGAAACCGGAGCACCCAGAGAACATGCAAACTCCACATAGAAATGCCAACTGGCCCAACCGGGACTCAAACCAGCGACCTTCTTGCTGTGAGGCGACAGTGCTAACCACTGAGCCATCGTGCCGCCCCATACATTTTCATTATATATTTAATTATTATTTTAATTATTATATAGTTTTAATAAGTATTTACCTTTCCACAACAACTATTTAATAATCCAGCATTTGCATATTAATAAAATATAAAATTTTATAAATGTTAATATGTAGGAAAATAAAAAACCAAATTACATTAACATTTTACAAAAACAAAAATAAAAAAATAAAATAATTAATCATTTTGTGTTTCTCATTTATTTAATATTCACTCATTCATTCGTTCATTCATTCATTCATTTTCTTTTCGACTTAGTCTCTTTTTATTTAAACACACAAACACACACACAGAGATATACACAAGCACATCACACGAGTAGCAGTGCGATGTGGCTGTATATCGGCACTGGAGGGAGGCGTGATCTAGTGTGAAGATATACAGCCACATCGCACTGCTATGAGTGTGATATTGCGTTTATACAACAGTTCGACGGCATAATCGTGTATATAAAAAAGAAAATCAAACACAGAGAGTCTCAAAACCCTTTAGTTAGAGGAACTACTTTCTTCCGCCATTCATTCACATCTGCAGCTGACGTCAGAACAGCAGAAACCATTGCTAATTCACCAGCTTTTGAGGAAGTATTTGAATTATTCGTGAGCGTAATGTCTAAAGTGAGGACAAAACAGGTGCTTTTGCTCACATTTTAAGATTATAAGGGTGACCAGCATGAAATGGCATCAGTCTACAGAGATTTCACAGCATTTCTCTGTTGCAATCGGGAGATCACAATATTACTATGGTATAAATACAGCACTACAACATACAAAAGAGAGAGATCAACTTAGAAAGTCATTTACCTGTTTAATGATGATTTGATCAGCTGTAGTTTGA
>NC_079459.1:31654117-31699117 GCF_903798145.1 Danio aesculapii | reverse complement strand
TATAAATAACAACATATATATCAACAAATATTTATAACAACATTTAAAGTACAAATAACATCATGTACTGTATATCAACATATATATTACAACATATAAAACAACATATATATATAAAACAACATATAAAGTATATATTACAACATATATAACAACATATATATATATATATATATATATATATATATATATAAAACAACATATAAAGTATATATAACAACATATAAATATATATATATATATATATATATATAACAACATATAAAGTATATATTACAACATATATAACAAAATATAAAGTATAAATAACAACATATATATCAACAAATATTTATAACAACATTTAAAGTACAAATAACAACATGTACTGTATATCAACATATATATAGCAACATATAAAGTATAAATAACAACATATTTAACAACATTTATAACATGTGTGTTGAAGAGCCGCTGAGCTGACAGGCAGGGGAAACATACACACACTGTATTTTTGACGGCAGACACGTGAACTAGGAGAACATTTTTCTCTCGCGCTTGAATGAAGTTGTGTGTCACAAAAACACTCCGTAATCCACGCAAAACACAATTGAAACCCATTTTTGGAGCGCAAATTACCAGTTGTAAACGCTGTAAACGGAAGTTCTAAACATTCTACCTGAAGACGCTGGTCGCTATGGCGCCCTCCATGCAGCTGCCAAGAAAAAGGTCTAGAGGAGGATTACATTAACGTTACTAGCCCTTGTGCAAGCTAGTACAGCATGTGCCTGACAGGAGTAGTGTTTGGAGGTGGGCGGGGAAGGCAGCATGTTGCCTGTCACGTCATTTTGGATGTCTGAATCGTTCAGTTTGTAATGCAAACCAAAGCGAAAGTCTCGAACCGAACGGTTCAATACGAATACGTGTATCGTTATACCCTTAATATATATATATATATATATATATATATATATATATATATATATATATATATATATATATATATATATATATATATACACACACGTGAGACTCTTATCGCGCAATAAAACATATCGCCGTTAATCTTTTCAAAGTTGGGTTGGGAGTTGGGTCTATTCTACGCAAGCTATGATGACTTTCACCGGTGAGCTGTCTGACAAAAAAGTGCCCTTCTGAATCAAATCAGCAGGATGCCTGACTTTAACTGCAGTTCGGCAGTTTCACTTTCACTCAGGAACATTTCAGTCATCCCTCATGACAAACTGGGGTATTAGACGCAAATAAGGAGTAAGGACTGGTGAGAGTGTTATGGAATGTAATAACGCTCGCCAAACGGAAAGAAAAAAAAAGTCAGCATTTCGCGATGTGTGTGTGTGTGTGTGTGCGGTCCTTTACTGACAGCGGCCTGTGTGAATCTTGGCGAAAAGTCCTACATGACGGTAATAGTTTGATTGCGGTGTTTACTTCAGTAATGCCACTAATATCTGCATACTCCAAATGTCTTAATTCCATTTGTGTTTAGTTCAGTTCTGACTTTAGTCGCATTAAGGTAATCAAAAATCACTGTTTACATGGTAGACTCTTAATCAGAGTATTGTTTTAATCATATTAAAATCGTATTAAAGTATTGTTGCCCATGTAAACATACTCAATGTTTGACACACCATCAGGGCTCTGTGAACTTGGCTTTGCGAAGCAGCATTTTCTGTATGTAGTCTACGTACATCAAGTATGCAAGTATAAAATCGCTGTTTGGAGCTTATGTAGGCCCACAGTTCAACATTCATGTTTAACTGAATAAACAGTTAGTAAACACAAGTACATCTTATTGAACATCATTTATTTTCATCACAAATTATCATAGTAGAACAGTTTCTCAAGCAGTTTGTGAGGCATTTTGGAAACAGGAGATAACCCCCTGGTCTAATGCGCCACCTGGCTTGAGAAACCCGTTTTCAAAGACTTATGATTCTGCTTTTGGCAGAATTAAAATGAGCCATTTTAATCTAGATTAATCTAGATTTTAAAAATTTATCTATGCCCACCTATATATATATATATATATATATATATATATATATATATATATATATATATATATATATATATATATATATATATATATATATATATATATATATATATATAATCTTATCTCATATCACAACATAAGTAATCTGGTATCCTGATAACGATATATATCACAATATAGTACTATATACGATATAGTAGGGCAAATGTTTGATTAACAGTGTTGAAAATTTAAAATAAATATGAATGAAATATAAAACACTTCAAATCTAAATAAACCAAAACTAAATTATCGCTGAATGCAAAATGTAAACATAGTACTTTCAAGATTGTGACTTCTCATGTTTCTGTCTTATATATTGCGATCGTATATAAATAATGAAAAAAGTATTACTGTTAACAGTGTATTTTGTGACATCACGATATATACGAAAGAGCATAACAACAAATTATGCACAGCCCAAGTGTGTGTGTCTCTGTGGGCTTCAAAAGTGAACAGAGGTGCTCAAGTGAAGCTTTGATCGTCAAACACGCAAACACACTCGCGTCCCATTGAGAGCACACACGTTCAGACACAAGTTGTGGCCAAAAACAGGAAGATCTGTGTGTTTCGGCTGATTTCAGAGCTGTGGGGAAAACAGCGGATCTGCATATGGAACTGGGTCAAGTGCGGGAATAAAAGAAAGAAAGAAAGTTGTTAAAGATATACAGTGCAAATAATTCCCTAAAAACTCCAAACTAGAATGTAATGCAACATGAAATGGAATAAAAGCAGTTTTATGTGTCTAATGGGACAGTGGGTTTCAGTAAAGGGAAATATAATGACGTCAAAGAGGAAAGTCAAATGTTAAAAGACAAACTTTTTACTGTGCACTAATGAGGACTATAAATAGTAAGCCAAGAAATGGAGAATATATATATTCAGTTGAAGTCAAAATTATTAGCCCGCCTCTTACATTTGAATTCTTTTCTATTTTTTTCCTCAATTTCTGTTTAACGGAGAGAAGATTTTCTCAACATTTCTAAACATAATAGTTTTAATAACTCATTTCTAATAACTGATTTATTTTATCTTTGCCATGATGACAGCACATAATATTCGACTAGACATTTTTCAAGAATTTTCTATACAGCTTAAAGTGACATTTACAGGCGTAACTAGGTTAATTAGGTTAACTAGGCAGGTTAGGGTAATTAGGGAAGTTAGTAATTAGGCAAGTCATTGTATACATATTATACATACATTGTTTGTAATTTTTACATTTTAAAAACAGGTAAATAATATTATATTAAATACAAGTTAATTCATTAATCAACATCCCTCCAAATATATAAATATGATTTGAAATACATTTGCACACACACACACATTTATATTTAAAGTGTGTGTACGTAACGTAAGCTAAAATAGCAACATTACAGTACATAACATAATAAAAAATAAAGTATATATAACAACATTTATATAACAACATACAAGTAACTATATATATATATATATATATATATTCATTTCTAAACATAATAGTTTTAATAACTCATTTCTAATAACTGATTTATTTTATCTTTGTCATGATGACAGTAAATAATATTTGACTTGATATTATTTTACAAGACACTTCTATACAGCTTAAAGTGACATTTAAAGGCTTAACTAGGTTAATTAGGTTAACTAGGCAGGATAATTAGCCAAGTTATTGTATAACGATGGTTTGTTCTGTAGACTATTGAAAAAATATAGCTCAAAATAAAACAAATAGGACTTTTATTATAATATTATAATATTACCAGACATACTGTGAAAATTTCCTTGCTCTTTGTTGGCAAATATTTAAAAAAGGGAAAAAAAATTCAAAGGGAGGCTAATAATTCTGACTTCAACTGTATATATAACAACATAATTATAACTACTTATAAAGTATATATAACAACGTATATATAACAACATATAAAGTAAATATATAAAAGCATATAAAGTATATATAACAACATATATATAACAACATATAAAGTAAAAATATAAAAGCATATAAAGTATATATAACAACATATATATAACAACATATAAAGTAAAAATATAAAAGCATATAAAGTATATATAACAACATATATATAACAACATATAAAGTAAAAATATAAAAGCATATAAAGTATATATAACAACATATATATAACAACATATAAAGTAAAAATATAAAAGCATATAAAGTATATATAATAACATATATATAAACAAATAAAGTATCTATAATAACATATATAAACATATAAAGTAAATATATAAAAACATATAAATGTATAATAACATATATATAAACATATAAAGTATATATAACAACATAACAATGTTCTTCATTTGTTAATCTGTTAATCTCTTCCTCCATTTAGTTTCTCCATCATTTTCTTGTTTTTTTAAGCCTAAAACTGATAAATGTCCAGCACGCTCATCACTGGACAATAAGTCTTTGCATCGTGACTTTGTAAATTGTACATGAAATCCAGCAGAAAAATCCAGCTTAACCTCGGTTGGTGTAGTTTTTGCGCATGCCGGTTTGCTGTATGTGGGTCAGGAGTTTTCCAGACTCTGATCGATCAGGACACCATCAGCTTCAGCCATTGTTCATCCAGTAATTGGACGGTCTGCAGCGGGACGAGCCGTTTAGCTTTGTTTGCTCCACTTTTACTGTAACTCTGTGTGTTTGAGGCTTTTCTCTTACTCTAAAACTGCTGAATCCTCTGTATGTGGAGCTGAAGAGCTGATAAACGGTCTGTTTTTAATCCCTGCCGCTTTACACTGAGCATGAGTGAATCATGACTTACAAGACTTACTAGACACATCGCTCATGTCTGCTGGAAATTGTTATTATTATTATTAATCATTTGGCTGTTTGACGAAGATCATATGATAAAGTGCTAAATTAATGATATGATATAATATTTACATATGATGTGGTTATATAGATTATTTTATTTAATACATTAATGTTATTTATAATAAAAAGAATTAATAATACTTATAATAATAATAATTATTATTATTATCATCATCATTATTATTATATAAAATAAAAAGTATATTGAATATTAATAAAATATTGAGAAATA
Source organism: Danio aesculapii (assembly GCF_903798145.1). Lineage (NCBI taxonomy): Eukaryota > Metazoa > Chordata > Actinopteri > Cypriniformes > Danionidae > Danio > Danio aesculapii. Next base: position 31,694,020 of record NC_079459.1, on the reverse strand, counting down.
TATTACAATAATATATAAAATATGTAATATAATAGTTTATTATAAATGGTATTATTTTAGAATATTGGCTTATACATATTAGTATTATTATTATTATTATTAGAGTTTTTGTGCAATTAATACTTAATATATTAATATTAGTAACAATAATAATAATAATAATAAATTATTATTATTATTATTATTATTATTATTATTATTATTATTATTATTATTATTATTATTATTATTATTATTAAACATCTGTCCATTGACATAGACTATATAATAAATTACTAAATTAATTATAGGATAAATTATTTATAAATTATGGGGTTATATAGATTATATGATTTAATATTATTGTTATTTATAATATTATTATTATTATTAATAATAATAATAATATAATTCTATTACAATATAAAGTGCAGCAGCCCATTCTCCTCATTGGTGAGTGTGTTGATCATCTTATCTGCTCTGGGCTGATATTCGAAGCGGTTGCAGATCCTCCATATTCATCATCCATATTCATCAGGATATGAAAGGTTAAAACTGATCTGACATCAGCACTTCTGCTCTCTCTTAATTATTACAGATTATACTTCACTGGAGCTTCCAGATCAAACTGATTACATCTCAATACTCATAGTTTATATTTCACTTTGAAAAAATTCAATTGGTAAATTGCCAGTTTTAGTGTTAATTCAGGTTATGGATTTATACAGATTATTATTATTATTATTATTATTATTATTATTATTTATTTATTTATTTATTTATTTATTTATTTATTTTAAAAATTATTTTACTTTTTTGTATATTATTATTGTTGTTGTTGTTACAACTAATATGAAAATTAAGTACATAAATAATAAAATATTGTTTGTAATATATATATTTGATGTAAATTATTTCAGATAAATAATAAAATATATTATAAACAATACATGTCATTTATTTTTCATTTATATTGTAGAATTTTGCCAAACATCATTATTATTATTCTATTATTGTTATTTATTATTATTATTATTATTATTATTATTATTATTATTATTATTATTATTATTATTATTATTATTATTATTATTATTATTATATTTGAATTAATATGAAAATTAAGTACATAAATAGTCCAACTTTTTGTACATTTGTAATTAATTATCATTATTAATGGTGCAAATTATTTTAGATTGTAGATAAATGCAGAATATTATTATTTTATTACTAATTTAATTTCTATAAAATTATTATTATAAAATTATATATTATATAACAGTATATTTAAAAAATACACATAATTATAAACTAATAATGCATTTTAGACAACAATATTAAATAATAAGGTAAATAATAAACAATGAATCCAATCATTTTATTTTGCAGAATTTTACCTAACACTATTATTATTAATATTATATTTCAATTAATAGGAAAAGTATGTCAATAATAAAGAACAACATGTAATACATTATTAATGTTGTAAATTATTTAATTGTAAATAATGCAGCATGTTATTACTTTATTATTACATTTTATACAATAGTTATATTTCAAAATAATATAAATATAAACAAAAAATGCATCATAAACAGGAATATTAAATAATAAAATATATATAAAAACAATACATCTGATTATTTTATATAGTAGAATTTCATCGAACATTATTATTATTATTATTATTATTATTAGTAGTAGTAGTAGTAGTAGCAGTAGTACATAAAATATAATCCATTTTTAAATTATACGAATATTGAAATGTAAAATTTACATTTAAAACAATAATCTAAAATAAAATACACAATTAAAAATGTTATCATTTGTACACAAACAGAGAAGCAGTTGTGTTTGCCTCCAGCTCGTCATTAGTGTTCAGTGTGAATGATTCCAGTCCTTTAGCCTGACCAGCAGTGCTAACAAGTACACTTAGCAAAGAGCAATTAGCGGATTTAGCACCTACAAAGATCATTTGTCCTGTTTAACATTCTGCTGCTGTTGTGATTAAATGCCACCTTTAAAGTGACCGATTGAAGCAGACTACACAGGGAACAACGGGTTTGTTGTGGAAATAACACTTGAATTTGAAGTTACTCCACGACCCTTAGAAAAGTACATTCTATATACAGTATGAACGTGAGTAGAATGAGTATTGGAGTATGAGTGTCTACCATTTGTCATCATCATGTGACCTACCCGCAGACATACCACTCGGCTTGCATACTTTTTTTAACATACTATATAGTAGGAAAGTATGAAATTTCAGACGCAGCCTGGAATAAAAGAGACAAAACCTTGAGCAGACACTGGAGGATGTCACTGGAAGGACACTATATCTGCTTGTTAACTCGTGACATGAAATACAGCACAGAATGGAGAAAATATTCGTGTATGACCCCTTTTTAGTCATATCGCACATTAAAATGAATTTTATATATAATCATGGCGTACACACACAACAGTCTCTGGGCTTGCTGCATGGATAGGCATGGATATATACATTCACTGGGCACTTTATTATGTACACCTTAGTAGTACCAGGTTGGACCCTGGAGATTCAACAAGGTACTGGAAATATTCCTCAGAGATTTTGGTTCATATTGACATGATAGCATCATGCAGTTGCTGCAGAATTTGCCTCCACATCCCAAAGGTGCTGTATTGGATTGAGATCTGGTGACTGTGGAGGCCATTTGAGTACAGGGAACTCATTGTCATGTTCTAGAACCCAGTCTGAGATGATTCCTTCTGCAGCCATCAGAAGATGGGTACACTCAGGGCAGGCGCGTCCATAGAGGTGACCTAGGCAGAGGCCCAACACCCCCTCCCACAACTCCCTTCCTGGTCCTCACTTATCCTCACTTTCATCCGCGACATCTCAATGCCCATACCCCCCCCCCCCCCCATTCTCATTTTCTTCCATGACCACTCCCCCCCCCTCCCCCCCCGTCCCAATCATCCCCGCTCTTCAATTCGAGAACCGGTCACTTATGTTTTCACTTTCTGGTTGAGGGTGGCGTGATCGTCCTTACAGCGCCAGTTCACCTTGCTCTGGCCCTGAGTACACTGTGGTCATGAAGGGATGGACATGGTCAGCAACCACACTCAGGTAGGCTGGGGCTTTGACACGATGCTCAATTGGCAATTGGTACTAATGGGCCCAAAGTGTGCCAAGAAAATATCCCCCACACCATTACACCACCACCACCAGCCTGAACTGTTGATACAAGGCAGGATGGATCCATGCTTTCATGTTGTTGATGCCAATTTCTGACCCTACCATCCGATTGTCGCAGCAGAAATCAAGACTCATCAGACCAGGCAACGTTTCTTCAATCTTCTATTGTCCAGTTTTGGTGAGCCTGTGTGAATTGTAGCCTCAGTTTCCTGTTCGTAGCTGACAGGAGTGGCACCCGGTGTGGTCTTCTGCTGCTGTAGCCCATCTGCCTCAAGGTTGAAAGTGTTGTGCGTTCAGACACGTGATGAGATGTGTTGTCTTGTTTTTTTTTTTCTCTTGTCAAAATCAATGTAGACACATAGTAGTTGACAAACAACAGGGCTTGCTCTAACTATCAAGCAAATTTGTACAGACTCCTCCCCCACAGAACCATGTGTGGCTATTTCAAAAGGAAGGTGGAACTTGCTTCGTTGTGGTGGCCATACTGAGCATTGCACTTTTCCCCATTCATAGTAATGCCTGGCTGCGTCCAAAATCGCCTACTGCTCAGTAAATACTGCATTTGAATTTACTACTCGAGCGTTAGAAAAGTACGTTCTGTACAGTATGAATGAGAGTACTATGAATGGAACTCCAACGTACTATATACGCCATTTTGTCATGATCACATGACCTACTTGCTTCAGTTGCGTCGCTTCACTCCTATTCATGAATTCTCGCGGGGCATCACGGGATAGTGTAGCGTGCATCGGATGCGAACTTCAGAATCTCGCTGGTAGTAGGTTATCCCGGTACTTCTCGCATATTATTTTTAGAATTCTATGAATTCGGACATAATACTCGGCTCACATACTGTTTTTAGCATACTATATAGTATGGATCTTCTATGTTAAGCTGCTTTGACACAGTCTACATTGTAAAAGCGCTATAGAAATAAAGATGAATTGAATTGAATTGGATTGAATTGAATTGAATTGAATTGAATTGAATTGAATTGAACTGAATTGAACTGAACTGAACTGTATTGAATTGAATTGAATTGAATTGAATTTAATTGAATTAAATTGAATTGAATTGAATTGAACTGAACTGAATTGAATTGAATTGAATTGAATTGAATTGAATTGAATTGAATTGGAAGTATGCGATTTCGGATTTCGGACGCAACCCCAGTCAAAGTCAATATGATTAGCCGTCTTGTGATTTATTTATTTATTTTATTTTTTACATTTCCCAAATGATGTTTAACAGAGCAAGGAATTTTATACAGTATTTCCTATAATATTTTTTCTTCTGAAGAAAGTCTTATTTGTTTTATTTCAGCTAGAATAAAACATTTTAATTTTTAAAATCATTATTAGCCCCCTTATGCTATATATATTTTTTTCAATTGTCTACAGAACAAACCACTGTTATACAATGACTTCCCTAATTACCCTAACTTGCCTAATTAACCTAGTTAAGCCTTTAAATGTCACTTTAAGCTGAATACTATCTAGAAAAATATCGAATCAAATATTATTTACTGTCATCATGGCAAAGATAAAATAAATCAGTTATTAGAAATGAGTTATTAAAACTATTATTAGAAATGTGTTGAAAAAATCTCTCCATTAAACAGAAATTGGGGAAAAAATATACAGCAGGGCTAATAATTCTCAACTGTACATCTGTAGTCTTTGTGCTAAACCAGCGCATCCACACACACACACAGCACATTAATGTTTCATGGCCTCCAATTCATTTCCGCCTCTGAAATCCCCTAACAAGGGCACTTAGATTGATTCTCTGGCTAAGAGATTAAGCAGCTCTTGAATGAGTGATCAGATTAGAGGAAGTGTGTGATTTGTCCTCATCTGTTTGTCTTTTTGTGTGTGTTTCTCCTCAGTGTGTTGGAGGCTGAACAGACGGACTCTTCACTCTTATGTCAAGCAGCAATTAAAGCAATTTTCGCCCTTGGAAGTAAGTGTCGTCCTCTCTGTTTGAGATTTTTTATTAGATTTTTTATTATTAATATAATTACTAACAACTCCAGTGCTGCTGGAGCTCAGGTTTCACTGCTTAAAGGAGCAGTTCAGCTAAAAATTAAATTAAATTGAGCAAAGTGTTGAAATAAATTAAGCTAATAATTAAAGCTATTATTTATCCCCCATGCTCATCTGAAGTGCAGTGCAGAAGAAAGATGTTTTTTAATATAAAAAATATTATGTAACGGAGGCCAGCTAGCGAAGTGCTATGCAGGTAAACCTCACCATGATCTTTAGACTCCTTTTTAGAGCAACTGACTCCTATGCAATGATTCACCAGTTCGATCCCAGCTCAACGCAGGTTTGGTGCAGTAGGAACCGTGGGTTACACTTGGGGGCTCGTCCGGGATTGGAAGTGAGGTTTAGGGGGATGAGTGTAATGGAGGCCAGCTAGTGAAGTGCTATGCAGGTAAACCTCACTCCTGTGACCTCTAAAGGTGCTTTAGCGCAGACGCTAGAGGCCATGATCTTTAGCCTCCTTATTCGAGCTACCGACTCCCATGCAAAGAATTGCCTGTTCGAGCCAAGCTCAGCGCAAGTAGGGTGCAGTAGGACCGGTGGGTTACAAATGGGGGCTCGTCCGGGATGTAAGTGAGGTTTAAGGGGGTAAATGTAACGGAGGCCAGCTAACAAAGTGCTATGCAGGTAAACCTCACTCCTCTGACCTCTAAAGGTGCTCTAGTGACAGACACTCGATCGATCCCAGCTCAGCGCAAGTAGGGTGCAGTAGGACCGGTGGGTTACAAATGGGGGCTCGTCCGGGATGTGAGTGAGGTTTAATGGGGTGAATGTAACGGAGGCCAGCTAACAAAGTGCTATGCAGGTAAACCTCACTCCTCTGAACTCAAAAGGTGCACTAGCGACAAACGCTAAAGGCCATGGTCTTTAGCCTCCTTGTTAGAGCTACCGACTCCCATGCAAAGAATCGCTGGTTCAGTCCCAGCTCAGTGCAGGTTGGGTGCAGTAGAACCGGTGGGTTACACGTGGGGGCTCGTCCGAGTTGGGAGTGAGGTTTAGGGGGGTGAGTGTAACAGAGGCCAGCTAGTGAAGTGCAATGCAAATAAACCTCACTCCTCTGACCTCTAAAGGTGCTTTAGGGACAGAGGTTAGAGGCCAAGGTCTTTAGCCTCCTTGTTAGAGCAACCGACTCCCATGCAAAGAATCACCAGTTTGATCTCAGCTCAGCGCATGTTTGGTGCAGTAGGACCGGTAGGTTGCATGTGGGGGCTCGTCCGGGATGGGAATGAGGTTTAGGGTGGTAAGTGTAACTAAGGCCAGCTAGCGAAGTGCTATGCTGGTAAACTTCACTTCTTTGACCTGTAATGGTACTCTAGCGACAGACACTGGTGACCAGGTTCTTTAGCCTCTTTGTTAGAGCAACCGACTCCCATGCAAAGATTTGCCGGTTCAATCTCAACTTATTTAGTGTAATACATTAGGTCGTAATTAATATTGTCTGTTAATAACATTAAACATCATATTGTCTTGTGTATTAAAACTGTATCAGTTAACAATCAATAATGTTTATTGATAAAATGCCAATAATAATTATAGTGTTCATATTAATGCTGTATAATATAAAAAATAGTTAGCACCTGGATATTCTTTTGTTAAACATAATATCATGTTAAAAATTACATTTGAAACATTTTATTTTGGTCACAGTACATAATTACATTCATATTGTAATATATATAATAGATTTGCTTTTCCTTCAGGAAAAGAATGTTTTTTTTTTGGTTATCCATTCCTTCATTCATTTTCTTTTCGGCTTAGTCCCTTTATTAATCCGGGGTCACCACAGCGGAATGAACCACCAACTTATCCAGCATATGTTTTACGCAGCGGATGCCCTTCCAGCTGCAACCCATCTCTGGGAAACATCCATACACACTCACTCACACTCATACACTACGAACAATTTAGCCTACCCAATTCACCTGTACTGCATGTCTTTAAACTGTGGGGGAAACCAGAGCACCCGGAGGAAACCCACGCGAACGCAGGGAGAACATGCACACTCCACACAGAAACGCCAACTGACCCAGCCGAGGCTCGAACCAGCGACCTTCTTGAGGCGACATCATTACCTTCTGCGCCACTGCAGTATATTATCCGAATAAGAAAGAGAAAATACAAGAAGAATACCCAACATTCATTCATAAATTTTTCTTCAGCTTAGTCCCTTCATTTTATAGGGGTCGCCACAGCGGAATGAACCACCAACTATTTCGCCATATGTTTTATGCAGCGGATGCCCTTCCACTCAGTTTCCTCCACTATTTTTTTGTCCAGGACGGGTGTACTTGTAATGAGAAATGGCAGAGACGAGTGTGAATATTATCACTCAACTTTAAAAACAACTGTCAGAGACGCAGAGGGGCATGCCATTAGCATAGCGCTTCATTTAGCATTAGCGAGGAGTCTCTTGTGAGCAATAAACTCTTAAACAAGTGTTTTTCTCAGCTTTATGAGCACTTCTGTCCCTCATGACATTCACTAAGAAAACTCTCGGAATACACACATTACACACTAGTTTACTAGTCCTTTACCAATGTCAGAGCCCCTGACACACATCGATCACACGAGAGATCGCTTATTGAGTAAATTATATATCATTATTTTCAAAAATATTTGCTTTATCTAGTCAAAGCGAGTCTCAAATTACAACTTATTGATTCAATCAAGCCATTTAGGCTGAGTCTCCAGTTATAGCTTCAAATAGATCCATTTAGAGTAAGTCTCCTGTTAACGATTCACTGATTCAAATGATCCATTCAGAGCAAATCTACAGTTAATGATTTACTGATTCAAATGATCCACTCAGAGCAAGTCTCCAGTTGATTCGCTGATTCAAGTGATCCATTCAGAGCAAGTTTCCAGTTATTGATTCACTGATTCAGATGATCCATTCAGAGCAAGTCTCCAGTTATTGACTCACTGATTCAAATTATCCATTCAGAGCAGATTTCCAGTTATTGATTCACTGATTCAAATGATTCCATTCAGGTGACATCTCCAGTTAATGATTCACTGTTTTTTTTTATTCCAAGGATCCATTCAGAGCAAATCACCAGTTAATGATTCACTGATTCAAACGATTCAATTAGAGCAAGTTTTCAGTTATTGATTTACTGATTCAGATGATCCATTCAGATCAAGTCTCTAGTTAATAATTCACTGATTCAAATGATTCGGTCAAATCAAGTCTCCAGTTAATGATTGACTGATTCAAAGGAGGCATTCAGAGCAAGTTTCCAGTTATTGGTTCACTGATTCAAATGATCCATTTAGAGCAAGTTTCCAGTTATTGATTCACTGATTAAATAGATTCATTCAGAGCAAGTCTCCAGTTAATGATTGGAGATCTGTTCAGAGCAAGTCTTCAGTTAATGATTCACTGATTAAAATGATCCGTTCAGAGCAAGGTTCCAGTTATTGATTCACTGATTTAGATGATAGATTTAGAGCAAGGCTCCAGTTAATGATTCACTGATTCAAATTATCCATGTAGAGCAAGTTTCCAGTTATTTATTTACTGATTCAGATGATCCATTCAGATCAAGTCTCTAGTTAATAGTTCACTCATTAAAATTATTCGATCAAATCAAGTCTCCAGTTAATGATTCACTAATTCAAATGATCAATTCAGAGCAAGTTTCGAGTTATTGGTTCACTGATTCAAATGATCCAATCAGATGAAGTCTCCAGTTAATGATTCACAGATTTTTTTATTCAAATGATCCATTCAGTGCAACTCTCCAGTTAATGATTCACTGATTCAAATGATCCATTTAGAGCAAGTTTTCAGTTATTAATTCACTGATTCAAATGGTTCATTCAGAGCAAGTCTCCAGTTAATGATTCACTGATTCAAATGATCCATTTAGAGATAGTTTAGAGTTATTTATTTACTGATTCAGATGATTCATTTAGATCAAGTCTCTTGTTAATAATTCACTGATTAAAATGATTCGATCAAATCAAGTCTCCAGTTAATGATTCACTGATTCAAATGATCCACTTAGAGCAAGTTTCCAGTTATTGACTCACTGATTCAGATGATCCATTAAGAGCAAGTTTCCAGTTATTGATTCACTGATTCAAATGATCCATTCAGAAAAAGTCTCTAGTTATTGATTCACTGATTCAAATGATTTGATCAAATCAAGCCTCCAGTTAGTGATTCACTAATTCAAATGATCCATTCAGAGCAAGCCTCCAGTTATTGATGAACTGATTCAAATGATTCATTTAGAGCAAGTTTCTAGTTATTGAGTCACTAATTCAGATCCAATTAGATCAGGTCTCTAAATAATGACTCACTGATTCGCAGGTTTTATTCTGCTAAGCAGTTTTTGCAGAAGTGTAAAAGTGACATTGATTTATCTTGCTCTTTCTGTGGCATTTCCATTGACTGTGTCTCTCAGTTATTTTGGGAATGTCCTTTTGTTCATTCTTTTGGGATTAATGTGAACACTTTCATTATCCAAAATAGTTTTAATTTCTTATGGACACGTTGTTTTTGAGTTACACAATAATGAAAAAAAGAAAATAGAGAGCAAACAGCAAACGTATTTTTTTAAAGCGTTCTTGTACTGCACTAATATTTCATCAGAGTGCCTGTGCTTGATTTGCACTGCTGGACGGCCGGCCGGCATCATCAGCTGATAAACAGCAGGAATGGCAGACGGTGTGTTTATCAGAGCCGAGGCCGGAGAGATTTTAACAGGAGCGTTTGGGCTAAAGCCATGCTTTGATGTGTCCCAAACTCATCTGAGCTCACCAGCGTTTCCCTATAGTCCAGATATGAGCGGATAACGTGATCATATCTGCCCGCGTCGCTGTGTGGTCATGAGGGAAATTCAAGCGCTGCTTTAAAGCAATGGCGGCACCGTCAACACCGTCGTCAGGTGCGTCTCGAGCGGATTTAGCTTCCGAAATTTCATTTGTGAAAGTCAAGTCTCATTTCACATCCTAAATCTCCTTTTCTTTTAAAAAGACATGTAATGAAAGATGGGGTTTTAGGTGATATTGTATTTTTAAGACCAGGTGACTGATTTTATTGCATTTCTAGCCAGGATTTTATGCATCTTTAAAGTAATTTGATACAATATTTCATTATAATAACATTTATTCATGGGATAAATCTAATAATAAGGCAAGTTTATTTATTTTTTATTAGGTTTTTATTTATTTAATAAATAAATTAATATTTAAAATTAAATACGAATAAAAGTGAAACTATATCATACTAAACATAATAGTTATAAAAAATACTTTATAATTTTTATGTATATTTATCAAATCAGTATTAATTGTGATAGTTTTGTGTGTACATATGAAAATGAATGAGTAAAATAAAATAAATGGTATTTACATTACATACAAACGCACACACAACAACCCTCACCGGCCACTTTATTAGGTACACCTGTCCAACTGCTCGTTAATGCTAATTGCTAATCAGCCAATCACATGGTAGCAACTCAATGCATTTAGGCATGTAGGCATGGTCAAGATGATATGCTGCAGTTCAGACCGTGCATCACAATAGGGAAGAAAGGGGATTTAAGTGACTTTGAAAGTGGCATGGTTGTTGGAGCCAGACGGGCTGGTCTGAGTATTTCGGAAACTGCTGATCGACTCGGATTTTCACACACACTCATCTCTAGGGTTTACAGAGAATGTAATATTTCCTGTAGCTTGTTGAATCTATGCCACACAGTATTAAGGCAGTTCTGAAGGCAAATGGGGGTCCAACCTGGTACTAGTAGGATGTACCTAATAAAGTGGCCGGTGAGCGTGTGTCCAATCATATGTATTCTGAAATGTAACTACTGTAAAAGGATAAGGGAAACTGGTTGGGTTGTTAAGGCAACGAGTGAGCAATAAGTATAGAGCGTGCTGCGTAGACGGCTTAGTTGATTATAATGGAAATGTTCTAATCTAATTTTATTGCATCTCGACATGCCACTTCACTTCAAGGAGACGGAAACTAAAAGTATAAATCATCTAATCAGTAGTCATTTTCTTGTTTTCACAGGTATATATTTTTGATTTCATTATAGTGCCAGTGAAGTGAATAGAATATATATATAAAGTCCTGCAAAATGAGAGTTTAAAAAAAAGTAGCTGAAGTAGTTAAAGCCACCATCAAGTCAAAGCTGGACTTAATTTGTTTTTCATGGAATACTGAAGCAACTATAGCAAGCAAATCAGATGTTTGCATAATCTTTAAATGGAAGGTTTATTAGCTAATTGTCATTCCATTGTTCTTTTTATTCTAATTCTAACATGTGGATCTAAAGACCTGCCCTTCTTATTCTAATGCTACAACATTCTGTTGTTCTATCTGCTGGTTTAACATTTTGTCTGTCATTCTATCTGTTGTAACTCTCAATCAATCAATCAATCAATCAATCAATCAATCAATCAATCAATCAATCAACGGTCCTGAAATTTAGAGCAGTGCAAGACTGTTCATTGGGAACTGACTGGAATGTTATGGGACTGCTGTTCAGGAGTCATTATTATGGATTATAGATTTAGCGGATTTTATTTTATCGTTTTATTTTATCGTTTATCGTTTTGCCCTAAAAGACTGATAGCCCCGCCTTAAAGGACTGATAACCATGCTTTAAATGACCAATAGCTCCGCCCTAAATGACTGATAGCCCCACCTTAAAGGACCGAAAACCATGCCTTAAAATGACCAATAGCTCGGCCCTAAATGACTGATAGCCCCACCTAAAAGGACTGATAACCATGCCTTAAATGACCAATAGCTCCGCCCTAAAAGACTGATAGCCCCGCCTTAAAGGACTGATAACCATGCCTTAAATTACCAATAGCTCCGCCCTAAATGACTGATAGCCCCACCTTAAAAGACCGATAACCATGCCTTAAATGACCAATAGCTCCGCCCTAAATGACTGATAGCCCCGCCTGAAAGGACAGATAACCATGCCTTAAATGACCAATAGCTCCGCTCTAAAAGACTGATAGCCCTGCCTTAAAGGACCGATAACCATGCCTTAAATGACTAATAGCTCCGCTCTAAAAGACTGATAGCCCTGCCTTAAAGGACCGATAACCATGCCTTAAATGACTAATAGCTCCGCCCTAAAAGACTGACAGCCCCACCTTAAAGGATGGATAACCATGCCTTAAATGACCAATAGCTCCGCCCTAAATGACTCATAGTCCCACCTTAAAGGATGGATAACCATGCCTTAAATGACCCGATAACCCCGCCCTGAATGACTGATAGCCCTGCCCTAAAGGACTGATTGATCCGCCCTAAAAGACCAGTAGCCCCACCAGTTCTGCCCTAAAAAACTTATAGCCCCACACTAAAGCACTGATAATCCCACCCTAAATGACTGATAGCCCCGCCCTAAAGCACTGATAGCCCCGCCCAAAAGGCATTCCATGTGACCAGAAGTGCAGAAAAGTCATGACATGTCGAGAGAAAGTTATGACTTGATTAAAGATCATGAGGGCAAATTCTGAAGTGCACAGATACACCGTTTACAACAAGCTCTACTATATACATATAAAAATAACAACAGTAAATTGTGATTTCATTGCGACTTTCAGGCTCTAGAGAAGCCATTTCTCTCAGATTATTGTCACACTGGCAATTGTCACGGTCATGAAACCAAATATGTGCCATCAAGAACATCTGTGAAGTAAGGCTCATTTTTACAGCGTCACTGAATGGACACAAGCCTCATTGGGCCCGGGTCGCTGTTGACCACCCGTCCGCCCGCCCGCCGTGACTGACAGCCCCCTGATCATCTCCCTGATTCCAGAACCTAATTATCCGACACGTCTGCTCGGCCGTCTCCACTATCGCCCACCAGATCAACACACACACAGAGAGAGAGAGAGAGAGAGAGAGGACAGTCGCTAAAGCATAACTAATGTGATATGAGTCCCACCAGCACCAAAAGCAGGAGAGAAATATAATTACGGATCAGATGTCAGTCTGTTTGGATGCTCGCCGGCTCCTTATAGCAGCGCCGAGAGAAGCAGAAAGCAGCTATTTTTAGAGGCAATGACCACAGGATGACAAAAGGGGTCAGGCGTGACCGGTAGCCACTGTCCTTATGACACCTGCGCTGGCCTGAACCAGGTGTGCGAGAGATAAACGTGGGCTAGAACTGCTGGCCTGTGCAAAAAAAAAAGCGCAAGAATCAACCTAAGCATAAGAGCAAAGCGCATGGAATCTGACCTCTTTGTGTTGAGTTTTTTTGCTGCGCGGCCGGAGACTTTCAGAAGTGCTGAGGGGACAGAACGGACGGAGCGGGACTGGCGGGTGAGTGGACTGGCGGGTGTCTCCGCTCATTTACAGCGCTGACATTTTGGCGGTGAGGGATGTGGCGAAAGCGCAGACGCATGTATGTTGATCTTAAGGAAAGGTCAGGCCTGTCTCCACGGAGCTCATCAACTCGCTCTCCAAAACTGCTGTGCGGGTCCTGGACCATCGTGAGCGCGAGGCTTCATTTGCATGCATTTGTGACTCTGTGTGTGTGCTTGTGGAGCTGCGCATGAAGGTAATTGGTCAGAGTCGTAGTGCTCTAGTCATTATGTGGATGGCGAGTGAATGGGATCAGGGCAGGACATGTTCTGGATTTAGACCCGTGTAATGATGGGGATTGTAGTTTTCGAGAGAGCGGCGTGCTTATCAGTAACGTGCAGCATCCGTTTTTTTTTTCTCTTCGTGATTTATTACTGTCTCGCTGATAAATGGCGGCATTTTGTACTAAAATTAGTTCGTCATCTTGTACTTTTTTTTGGGTTCTACAAACATCCTGTCAATCATTCCGCTATCTCTCTGCAATTCGTAACTTTTTGATTTAGTGACTAATTTCTATGAATTTGTACAATCTCATTGGTACAATTTAGTGTGATTTGCTGATTGGGTTTAGGGGTGGTGTTTGGTGCCTCATTTTCATAATCGTACTTTTTGTACGACTGAACTTCGAATTAACCACTAAACTGACAAAATTTAAAGTAGTTACGTTTCCTCAAGAGATCAGGTTCTGCAATAGCTATTTTACATCCAATTACTCTGACATGCATCGCATAAAACATTTGTGAATAAAGCACAGTTTCCATCCAAAGGGTCAAAGAGAACAGAATCATTACTTCCTGATGAACTGGTGCCAAATCTGTAGTTTGCTGCAGTAGGAGAAGACGAAACGTAATGAACATGCTGTGACTTTTAAAAGCGTGAGATGGTCTTTGAGAGCGCAGATGCTTTAGACCAGGGGTGGGCAAACTCGGTCCTGGAGGGCCGGTGTCCTGCACAGTTTAGCTCCAACTCTTATCAAACACACCTGCTTATAGATAATTAGTGATCTTGGAGACACTGATTAGTAAGTTCAGGTGTGTTTGATTAGAGTTGAAGCTAAACTATGCAGGACACCGGCCCTCCAGGACCGAGTTTGCCCACCCCTGCTTTAGACAGTTCTGGAGGTAATAATAGTTAAAAAATAATAATAGTACCGAACCACTGTGTTGACGGACTTTGGATCGTATTAATTCGTACAATCTCATTGGTACAATTTTGTACGATTTGCTCATCCTCCAATGATTTTAGTTTAGAGGTGGGGGTTGGTGCCACGCCTCCTTTTAAAAATCGTACATTTTTGTACGACTGAACTCAAATTCCGAATTAGCGACTAAACTGACAAAACTTAAAATAGTTACGTTTCTTTGTGAGGTCAGGCTATCTATTCTGTCAATAGCTATGTTTCCGTCCAATACACTGATATGCGCAATAATGGAATATCCCATAAAACATTTGTGAATAAAGCACAGTTTCCATCCAACGAGTCAGAGAGAACCAAATATTTATATATTTTGAAATGTAACTATTCTAAAACAGTAAAGGAAACCGGTTGGGTTGTTACAGCTATGAATGAGAAATAGTATACTAATATTAGTCCTTCATCTTGTACTTTTTTGTCATTCTACAAACATCCTGTCAATAATTCCATGTCATGTATTCTATTCCAACGCTATCTCATGGCAATTCGTAACTTTTTGAGTGACTAATTCATACAATCTCATTCACACAATTTAGTATGATTTGCTCATCCTTCATTAATGGTTGGGTTTAGAGGAGGGGTTTGCCACGCCTCCTTTTCAAAATCGCACATTTTCATATGACTGAACTCAAACGAACTAGCCACTAAACTGACAAAACATAAAATAGTTACGTTTCCTCATGAGGTCAGGCTGTCTATTCTGTCAATAGCTATGTTTCCGTCTAATTACACTGATATGCGCAAAATTGGAATATCGCATAAAACATTTGTGCATACAGCACAGTTTCCATCCAACAAGTCAGAGAGAACAGAATCATTACTTCCTGATAAACTTGTGCCAAATATCTAATTTGCTGCAGTAGGACATCGCTGCGGTAATTTTCTTATTTCTTATATAATAAATGAGTTGCGCCTCAGAAGACGAAACGTTATGAACATGCGGTGGCTTTTGAAAGCATGAGACAGTTCTGGAGGTGATAATAATTTAATAATAATAATACCGAACCACTGTGATGTGACAGACGTTGGATCGTATGAATTAGTACGATCTCAGTGTTACAATTAAGTACGATTTAGTCAACCTCCAATGACATTTGGTTTAGAGGTGGAGTTTGGTGCCACACCTCCTTTTCAAAATTGTATATTTTCGTACAACTGAACTCAAATTAGCCACAAAACATAAAATAGTTACGTTTCCTTGTGAGATCTGGCTGTCTGTTCTGTCAATAGCTGTTTCCATCCAATTAAACTAATATGCACAAAATTGGAATATCGCATAAAACATTTGTGAATAAAATTTACATCCAACGAGTGAGAGAAAATTATTTATATATATATATATATATATATATATATATATATATATATATATATATATATATATATATATATATATATATATATATATATATTCGTACAACTGAACTCGAACTATTAGCTGCTAAACTTACAAAACTTAAAACTGCTACGTTTCCTCTTGAGATTAGGCTGTCTATACCTGTCTATTATTTAGTTATTAACAGTTTATTAGTACTTATAAAGTATGATCTTATTCCTAAATTCCCAACTACTAGTATCCCAAGTATAACCCTAGTACTACCAAGTTGGTAGTAACTCAACTACTTTCTTACTAACTATTAATAAGCAGCAAATTAATACTTAATTGAGCTAAAAGTCTTATTAATAGTGGGAATTATAGCTTAAAGTAAAGTGTAACCCAATATGGAGCCTACACATTTTTAGTCCTCAAGACTTGTAGCTTTCAGATTAGTTAAAACGCTCTCAGTGCACTTAAAATGTTCCCAAACTCAAAAACACTCTCCGTATTCCAGCACCGGTAGTTTAATTTCAAACACCTCCGAAATTTCCTGCAGTAATCTGTCTCAGTCTCTCTCGGTCTCCGTGCTGGTTAAAGGCTCTCATTAGTGTGTGGAGACCGTGGGGATTTGCTGAATACGGGTGGCTCTGTAATGCAGAGCCATCACAGCCTGATAATTGTGTTTGTATTGCAGTTACCCAGCGGCTCTTTGACTGACAGCTCAGGAGCGCTGAGCGTTTTGTGCTGTCGGAGACTCCAAAACCCAGAATGAGCTGAAACATTGAACATGACAATCTGATGCCTTAAAAAGTGATGTTTTAGTGGGAAGAAACAGATAGTGATTCAATTATGTATTATATTTGCAGCATTTTGATTATACAAGAGCAAATCCCTGTGCAATTATTGAGGGTCAAACATTAGATACTTGAGTTGTGGGTTAGATACTTGAGCATGAAATACTTGAGTTGCGGATACTTGAGAGTTAATATTCTTCTTCAACTGTTGTTGGGTGTACATGCAATCCCATTGAACTGTATTGTAAAAAGTTACGAAATTTGGCACACAGATAGTCGACAATCTGAACGTTAACCAAAGCCATTATTGAGTGTCTGCTTTAATTCTTCTAGCACCACCTACTGAACAGGAATATTTTGAACTGTATAGGCTATTTGGGCTGTATTGACTCAAGACCATGATTCAGCGAACTCCACATTAACAATTTGTCTGATTTTCATCAAAAAACAAAAGTTAATTTGATAAATTTTCATGTTCTCAAATAACGAATTTGATGGATAAGTATCTCTTTAAGGCTTTAGGATATTTGGACCAAACATGTTGTATTGCTGCCTTGTCAGAATTGTAATATTTTTTTTAAATCCTTTTTTCTAATAGATTTTGATATATTTTTGCCTACAAACCAGTGGTCCATTAATGTCGTTCTTGTATTGCTCTAGAAATTTATAGGATCTCAATGAACCATATGGTAAAAAGTTTTGAAAATTGGCACACAGATAGTGGACAATCTTAACATTAATCACAGCCATTTTGGAGTGTCTGTCTTCATCCCTCTAGCGCCACCACATGTTCAAATATCTTTTAAATGGTACAGGCCACAGTTGTCAAACTCAGTTCCTGGAGGGCCGCAGGGTTGAAACTAAATTGTGCAAGTTTTGAAATTTGGCACACAGATAGTGGACAATCTTAACATTAACCACGGCCATTTTGGAGTGTCTGTCTTCATCCCTCTAGCTTCACCACATGTTCAAATATCTTTTTAACTGTATAGGCTATATAGGCAGTATTGACTCAAGACGTCATTTTCATCATAAAAAAAAACTGGACATTTAGAATTTTCTGAAACCCATGATTCATCGAATTCTACATTTGCAATTTGTCTGATTTTCATGAGAATCTTCTGACAGACAAAAATCCCAACAACAAAAAAACTGTAATTTGTTGAATTTTCATGTTTTCAAATAACAAATTTGATGGATATGTGGACATGAGGTATCTCCTCAAGGCTTTAGGATATTCCCAAACATGTTGTGTAGCTGCCTTGTCAGAATTATAATGACTTTTTTAAGTGCTAATTGATTTTGGTAAATTTTTACATTTGTGCTTTCTTTGGTTCAAGATGATTCCTTTTTAAACCTAATTTTAAATTTCAATTTAAAAATGTATTTTTCATTTTCATAAAAACTGTCGTCCATCTTAATATTTTACAAATACATTGGCATATTGTTATGAAAATCAGTATGCATCTTTAGCAACATGCATAGAAAGTCACTGAAATGTTTGAGGTGGCGCCACCTTGTGGTCAAACATTAAGGTTAGCATCTCATTCCACCTTTTCTACCTTATTTGGCACTTGCTGCTATATTCATTATTAATATGATCATTATTTTGAAACTGGTAGATTATGTACTGTGTTATTATGGCGTGTAATTGTTCGAAAGCACACACACACACACACACACACTTCTCGTGTCCCAGCAGAGCAGTGTTGTGTATCACTGTCAGTGACCTGCAAAGCTTTTATTGGCTTTATTTATTTAGCAGCCAGCGGGAGGAGAAACCGATCTCTCCTGCTCTCGTAGTGTTGACATTACGCCGAAAGATGCTGATGGCCTGTTCAAAGCACACAGGTGTTACAAGCACCATCTTCACACATACACACACACACACACACACATTCAAAAGCTCAGTCACTTCTCGTCTCTGACTTCTGACCCTGATTTCACAAGCTAAACAAAAGCGCTCTGTGCTTCTTTTTTTCTTCTTCTCGCTCCTGCTGCTATATTTGGATGCAATAATAGTGTGTACTGTGTATGGCGTACACCAGGGGTTCTCAAAGTCTCAATTCAAAGGTCCAAATCTGAAGTATCCAAGAAAAATATGGTTATATTGTAGGCAAAACATGATTTTAATAAACATGCACATCATCTATCAAATCATCCATACTCATTTTTTTTATTACTTATTCAATTTGCTTACACTAGCTGACAAAAGTCTTGTCGCCTATCCAATTTTTAGGAACAACAAATAATAATAACTTGACTTCTAGTTGATCATTTGGTTTCAGAAGTGGCTTATATGAAAGGCAAAGACCTCTAGATTACGCTTATTTTACCAAAATAAATTATGATCGTGCCTTGATTTTTTTTCTTATTATTTCATTAGGACAGTAAGGTCTGACTTTGCTTAGACAAAACTCTTGTCACTTAACAGAAATAATGTCCAGTATAGAATATAAAGTCATGCTGCAGTGGATAAAGAATGAATATTGTGTCTGACTCCCATGAGCTTGGAGGACTGCATCCATACATCTCTGCAATGACTCAAATCACTTCTTAATAAAGTCATCTGGAATGGCAAAGAAAGTGTTCTTGCAGGACTCCCAGAGTTCATCAAGATTCTTTGGATACATCTTCAATGCCTCCTCTTCATCTTACTCCAGACATGCTCAATAATGTTCATTTCTGGTGACTGGGCTGGGCTGGAAATATGAGAAGGAGTGCTATCCTGCTGAAGAATTTGCCCTCTCCTGTGGTCTGTAATGTAATGGGCAGCACGAATATCTTGATACCTCAGGCTGTTGATGTTGCCATCCACGCTGCAGATCTCTCGCATGCCCTCATAGTGAATGTACCCCAAACCATGATTTCCCTTCACCAAACTTGACAGATTTCTATGAGAATCTTCGCTCCATGCAGGTTCCAGTAGGACTTCTGCAGTATTTGTGATGATTGGGATGCAGTTCAACAGATGATTCATCAGAAAAATCTACCATCTACATCTAAATAAAAAATCTAATTACTTATTTAAAACGAGCTGAATCAACACAATTCTTGAGTTTTTTGGGGACAACTTAATTCTCTTATGTTCAATCCACTTAATTTTGTCAGCAATTCAGTTAACTTAATCAACTTGTGTTGGGACAACATGAAGGAATTGGGTGGAACCCAACATTTTTACAATGTATTTCAGTGTTATATTTTTTTAGGTAAGAGTTTAGTTTAAATACCAAATTTCACTGTTAACTAGTCGCTTATTACCTGCCGATTATTAAAATATTTGATGTTTATTTGTACTTATAAACTACATATTTCGCATAATCATATTCTACATCCCTAATCCTACCCAATACCTAAACATAACTACCTTAAAAACTGATAATAAGCAGCAAATTAGGAGTTTATGGATATAAAAGTACTGTGACTCAGTGGTTTGCACTGTAGCCTCAAAGCAAGGTCACTGGTTCGAGTCCTGGCTGGACCAGTTGGCATTTCTGTGTGAAATTTGCATGTTCTTACCGTGTTTGCGTGGGTTTCCTCTGGGTGCTCTGGTTTCCCCACAGTCCAAACACATGCAGTATAGGTGAATTGAATAAGCTAAATTGGCTGTAGTGTGAGTGTATGGGTGTTTCCCAGTACTGGGTTGCGGCTGCGTAAAACATATGCTGGAATAGTTGGTGGTTCATTCTGCCCATGATAAATAAGGGACTAAGCCGAAGTTAAAAGCTTTGGTAATAGTGAGAATTAAACGTTATAATGAAGTCGTTTTTCTTCTTCTTGTTCTTATTTATTATTAATAGTATTAGTACTAGTATCAGTATTAGGATTAGTAGTAGTACTAATAGTAGTAGTAGTATATTTATCATCTTACATTGTTCTTTTGTAGTTTTTTGGACTTTTTTCAAAAGCGAAAGATCTAAGAAACGACAGAGATACTAAAGCAACACTAATTGAGAAATAATTTCTCATCATCCCACAGACAGCGGTATCAATAAACCTGTCTAAAAGACCAATAATAAAAGAGTCTCCTCTGTGAAATGGAGCCATTGTAGAAGAATCGAGCTTCACGGATGAAGCCACATAATGGATGCAAAGCTCCATCATTAGAGACAATAAGGTGTGTAATAGATTCACTGTGGCGTCACAGCAGTGCGAAGTGTGTGCGACTGAAAAATGAGCGGGGGAAAGAAACGAGGAATCAGAGGGAGAGCGAAAGAGAAAAGGGGATGGACGGATAATCGAATGGGATTGGCGTAGAATTTCTCCATATTTAATCTCGTTTGGCCTGGTCCAGATGTGTCCGCCGGTTCTCCCGATGGACATTTGGCTCATGCAGAAAGTGCAAAGAGGACCGGTGAGTTGCTGGATTCAGTCCCAACATTCGGACATGTGTGTGTGTGTGTGTGTGTGTATAAACAGTTGGCAGCTGCAATGAGTGGAACAATAAACGCTCAGATGAGCCCAAACGTGGTTCGGTCGTCCTTTGGCCAGTGTGTTAATGGCTCTCGGCTCAGTCAAATGAAAATAAATGAAGAGACGCTCTGGATAATCACTCATATGGAAATTCAATGAAGCTGGAACGAAACTTTGATGCACCCCCACACATTCTGACGTGTGTTATTATCATATATTCATTCAGTGTGTTCTTCATTTATAGATTGTTGGTAGCCTTCAATTTTGTCCAGGCCAGTTTCAATACAGGGTGTCCGTGGAGTCTTTAAAAGTACTAAAAGTTCAATTTACAACAATTTAAGGAGTATTGTAAAACTATTTTAAGAGGTATTGTTAATCTTTGACTGCACAATGTACACTCACCAGCCACTTTATTAGGTGCACATTACTAGTACTGGGTTGCACCCCTTTTGCCTTCAGAACTGCCTTTATCCTTTGTTGCAAAGACTCAACAAGTACTGGAAATATTCCTCAGAGATTTTGGTCTATATTGACGGGATAGCATCACACGGTTGCTGCAGATCCACCACATCCCGAAGGTGCTCATTGGATTGAGATCTGGGGCCCGTTTCAGAAAGGAGGTTAAGTGAAACTCAGAGTATTTTATCCCTGAAATGAGAGAAACTCTGGGTTTTCCGTTTCAAAATGGCAGGTTTGTCAAACTGGAGAAAGCTGGGTAAGTCAAGCCTGTTTCTGAAAGAGAGGTAACTTTAACTTACTGTGGTAACTTACTCTGTGAACCTAACCTGGTCAGGAGCAGGTTATATTCTCTAAACTCTGAGTTTCTGTCGGTCTCCTCCCCTTTTTAAAAGACAAAGGGGCATTTCTTGCCTTAGCCTTACGTTTCCACCCTCCTATTTTAATGCTCATTTTGGATGTGCGCATAAAAACGATTGATGAAAACGTCATGATGCACATAACTTTTGAAAATACATATAAAAACCTATGCGCATTACTGAGAAGCTAACTAAACTTTTATTCGATAAGAAAAGATGTAGATGAAAACACTTTTACTCAACAAATTTTTTACTGCACACTGTAAAACATCTCAAATGTTGTTTTGGTCATTCTAAAAGCCTTAACCGTTTCAGTATTATTATATTATTAATAACCTCCAGAGCGTCTGCAGCGTGTCAGGAGCGTCTGTTCTCCGCGTCTCATGGCTTCAAACACCAACACGTGTTCATTGTGTGTCAGCATTGTCTTCTGACATTTATTAAATAAAGAAAAGATTGACGCAGCTTTTCTACTGCAGTAAATTTTGTTTTTACTGTTGATATTTGCCGCCAGTTAATAAGGAAGTGATTTTGTTCTCTTTGATTCATTGGATGGAAACGCTTTATTCGCACATTTATGCAATATTTAAATTTAATTAATAAATTTGGATGGAAACAAAGCTATTGCCTACATTTCAGTCACACAAAGAACAAAGTCACGTACGAGAATGGCTTGTCCTTTTTTAATAAATAATTATCTTAAATTCACCGACCTTCGACATGTGCTGTAACTAGATTAATGGGATTATTATTCGTTCTAAAAACTATTTTTTAGTTCTGCTCACATTCTAAATGTCATATAAACCTCTACCACTTGATCAATAAAAAAGGCAGACACACAAGAGCACTTTTACATCTATTAAAACTGATCAACGTGTATAAAAGTGGGAACATGTGTAAAATTTTTATAAACGTCACACATAACATTACTTATTTTATTATACTTAAATTTTATACTTATTTAAATACTTTAAATGTAAAATTACGCATTAACTAGAGCAGCTATGATTTCATGCTAACTGTCTCTGTTTCACTGCTGCAGTGGTGTTGCTTTTTTTAATATATGCTCATATTTGCTATAACATTTTATAGTCGCGGTGTGCGCGCTTAACTCTGAGTTGGTCTACTTAAAGTTGATTGACCTAACTCAGATCGGCTGTTCTGAAACCCAAAACTCAAGAGTTTTTAATCTCTCTGTAAATCAACTCAGTGTTCAAGTTTAAACTCAGAGTTGCTTGAACCTCCTTACTGAAACTGGCTCCTGGTGACTGTGGAGGCCATTTGAGTACAGTGAACTCATTGTCCTGTTCAAGAAACCAGTCTGAGAAGATCCGCGCTTTATGACATGGTGTGTTATCCTGCTGGACGTAGCCATCAGTGTGGAGGTATTGTAGTGGAGGTATTTTTTTAAACTGTTCACATTATTTATGTTGAATCTTTGTGTGGGTCATGATGAAAGTGCAGTTGTTGCCTCTAATTTGAAATCACTTCAGATAGTTCAGCCTGTAATAAAGCAGGCTGATCTTTATTTTTCATCTATTTAGGCAAGTTTTCTTATTTCAATCAGAATAAATTATTCTGAAATTATCAGATTTTATTTTACTTTGTTTTTAATTTATTATTTCTCAGGACTTTTATTTTGATGCATAATTTAGTTTGTTTGAATTTAATTTATAATATATTTCGGATGTTTCCCTTATCTGACCCATTAGTTTCAGGTTTTGGAGTCTCTTCTAATGTTGTAAAGAGTTAACGGATAGGAAGAGGTTGAAAATGTGGACTGTTGGTGTGCCTTCGGGAACAGGGTTGGTAAACACTGAATTAGACAACTACAGTATACATGCCGTAACATGTTAGATTTACCTCAATATACAAAACTTGTTAGTTAGAATGAAATTATTAACATAGGGACTAAGGTTTTGCTGATTTCATGCACTAATTTACAAATAATACATAAATATGGACTTTAAAAAATGCTGGGATGTTGTAACCCAATGTTGGGTCAACTATGGACAAACACAGCCATTAAGTTAAAAAGTGTCATATAGATTTAATTGAAAAAATATAAAGCAAAAGGATTTTTTTTATTTGCGAAGTGTATTTAAAAGTCTTTAATGCGAAGCAAATTATAGATTATAGATTTAATTTATTATTTCTCAGGACTTTTATTTTGTTGGATAATTTACCATTATTTTTAAAATTTATTATTATTATTAATATTATTATACAATATGTGACACTGAACCCTAAAACCATGTTGCGTGAGTTTATTTGTTGCAATAGCCACAAATACATTGTATTAGTAAAAATTATCGATATTCTTTTCATGCAAAAAATCATTCGAATTTTAAGTAGATGATGTTACATGAAGATATTTTGTACAATTCTCACTGTAAATACATAAAAACTACATGTTTTATCACAGGTTTATTACTGATACGTACCCCTATATAAATTTTTGGAGATCACGTAATATGTCCCAGGAGCTACGTTTTTTTGCATTCTTTGTTTTCGCGAATCCACCAGAGGCCCCTGTGTACACGTTTTCAGATCTCAAATTTCTCTCACGAGTGCCATTCGCGCCTTCTGTTCTTGGGTATATACACCAGAGGCTGGTGTTGAATGACTGACTGACTGGTTGACTGACTGACTGACCGACCCTAAACTTCCCTAAACCCGACAGTGTTGTCGAAAGCAATCCAGAAAAAGAAAAGCCCTAACGGCCACCTGATTTTTTCAGAGTTTACCACGTTCTCACCCTTTTATTTACTTGCTTGTTTTATTTTTTGCCTTTTGTTTTTGTTTTACCTGCTTTCTGGAACCATTCTTTGTCATACTTGAACCCTATTATTGCAGTCAACTCCTCTTGGCGTCTCAAGTCCCCCTATGTACACTCTGAGCCACTGGATAAATTGGTAACAGTGGGAAAAAAAAGGCAATCACAAAGAGGTTAGCAAGCAGCTGGTAGCGCTGAAAAAAAGCAGAAGACGTCAGCGGTGTCATACTGCCCCATAGCGTTAAAGACGAAATGCAGCCATACGTACCTCTGGCTACATAATTCATGCTCTCCAGAAATGTATACGGGGGTACATTTTCACAACGAGCCTGGGTTGCAATTTTTGATTAGTAATACCCATTTCTACCCAATAATTTGCTGCTTTATTTAAACCCTAATTGGATCAAATATTGACTAACCCAAACATTGGGTTAAATTTGGTTCTATTCATTTAATTCAAAAAATTTCAGCCAAATTTTGTCCAATCCTAACAAACCATACATCAATGAAAATATACAATCATAGTTATGGTTTTGTGGTCCAGATTAGACTATAAATCCATCAATACCTACAGTAATTCATTACCTTACTTCATTGGGTGCATAATTTGCATTTATATAGACCAGTAAAAGACCACCATTTCATTAAAAAAAAAATATTTTGTCTTTTTACTGAAGACTGAAAGCCCCAGCATGGAGAATTTTTACCACATTTAATAAACCCGCAGGCCTTTAATAACTCAGCCATTGTGTTGGCGTCCTCACCGCTTGAGGACATGGTGTTTGGTGCTCTGAAAAGCTGGAACCTGACCGTGTCCTGTAATCTTCAGTGGTCCAGGTGAACGACATGCAAGGACTTGCCTTGAAGTGGCACGCGGTGAATCTGAAGGCTTGCTCGAGATCTAACAAGGGCCGCTTTTCTGGTTTCGCAATTCTGCTCCGAGTCCAAAGTGTTTTGTTCCTTCACCCGACTGAGAAGAAAACAGGATTATCTCTCTCAGGCAATAATAAACCAGCGCTAATGAGTCGTCTTTTCTGTCTCTCTGTCTCCCTCCTGGAGGTACAGTACTCTGTTCTTTACTCCTGTTATATTTTAACACTCTCCTCTTGGATTTTGTTTTAGCTTCGTTAGGGCATAACTAGTTTCATTATTATTTATCGGACATTTTTTATTGTTTTCCTCCCCTTGGCTATCTCTGCATATGTAAGGTGACCAATTCATCTTTATTTGAATTCTGTAGAGCTTTTACAAAGGGAAGTGTCAAAGCAGCTTAACAGAAGTTCTTGTAAATTCAAATTCAGTCAGTCCAGTTTTCAGAGATGAAGTTCAGTTCAACGTTGGGTTACGACAGGGATGGGCAAACTTGATCCTGCACAAGACTTTAGCTCCAACACTAATCAAACACACCTGAACACACTAATCAATGTCTTCAAGATCACTAGAAAGCTACACAGGTGTGTTTGATTAGGGTTGGAGCAAAATTATACAGGACAGCAGCCCTCCAGGATCAAGTTTGCCCATCCCTGGGTTACAACAACCCAGCATTTATTAATGTAAAACATATCTAGTAAAAAATATTCCAAATATACATTATGTAACACATTTTTGGTTTGACTATAAATATCTGTCCCGATTGTTTGTTGGGGCGACATGGTGGCTCAGTGGTTAGCACTGTCGCCTCACACCAAGAAGGTCACTGGTTTGAGTCCGAGTTGGCATTTCTATGTGGAGTTTAAATTGGCAATAGTGTATGAGTGTGAATGAGTGTGTATGGATGTTTCCCAGTACTGGGTTGCAGCTCGAAGGGCATCCGCTGTGTAAAACATATGCTGGATAAGTTGGCGGTTCATTCCGCTGTGGCAACTCCATATTAATAAAGCGACTAAGCCCAAAAGAAAATGAATGTATGAAGAGTTTGCAAAAAAGTCCACATTTGACCCAACTTTGAGTTAACAACCCAGTATTTAGTAGTATAAAACATATCTAGTAAAAAATATTTAAAATATATATAATATAACACATTTTGGTTTGTCTATGCTGTATATAAATATCTGTCCCGATTGTTTGTTGGGGCGACATGGTGGCTCAGTGGTTAGCACTGTCGCCTCACACCAAGAAGGTCGCTGGTTTTAGTCCGAGTTGGCATTTCTATGTGGAGTTTAAATTGGCAATAGTGTATGAGTGTGAATGAGTGTGAATGGATGTTTCCCAGTACTGGGTTGCAGCTCGAAAGGCATCCGCTGTGTAAAACATATGCTGGATAAGTTGGTGGTTCATTCCGCTGTGACAACTCCATATTAATAAAGAGACTAAGCCGAAATGAAAATGAATGTATGAAGAGTTTGCAAAAAAGTCCACATTTGACCCAACTTTGAGTTAACAACCCAGCATTTAGTAGTATAAAACATATCTAGTAAAAAATATTTAAAATATATATTATATAACACATTTTTGGTTTGTCTATACTGTATGTAAATATCTGTCCCAATTGTTGGGGCGACATGGTGGCTCAATGGTTAGCACTGTCGCCTCATACCAAGAAGGTCGCTGGTTTGAGTCCGAGTTGGCATTTCTATGTGGAGTCTAAATTGGCAGTAGTGTATGAGTGTGTATGGATGTTCTCAGTACTGGGTTCCAGCTCGAAGGGCATCCGCTGTGTAAAACATATGCTGGATAAGTTGGTGGTTCCAGATTAATAAAGGGAATAAACAGAAGGAAATATGAATGAATTGTTTGTCGCTCGTCCCATATTCCCCTTTGAGAAGTCTGGTGACCCTTTGTATCAGTTCTCAGGTAAATGATCAGGCGTTTGTTATCATGGACGTAGCGCTCAGAGCCGGTTGGTGTTGAGCACTACTGCGCCAGTATTGCGTGATGTGGAGCCACAGCGCTTTGATCCTGCGCAAATTTCAGGATTAGCAGCCGGATTAACGGCGCGTGTGATGGATGAAAGAGACTGCCACACGGGGACAGGAGACGCGCTGACCTATAACCGCACATCTGAGGGAATTTGTATGGCAACAGACGGTTTTGGGGGTTGGATGTGAGCGATTTGCATGCATAAGCAAATGAATCTTTGAAGCCGCATGCGGTACAACGGGAGCGACCAAGCAGAAATTCGGTCGCCCTAATCAGAGTTTAAAGACTCTGTCTCTCGAAGAAGTTTCATGTCAGGGAAAAGTTTCCCTCTGCATGTTTTAATAAAAAGGGTTTTTGTCTTTCATCGTGCTTAAACAAGGGAGCTCCGAAGCTCACTGAAGCCTTTTATTTTTCCACCCTTCAGCCAAGAAAGCGCTTTGCCCCAGATATCAGCTGCTCGTCTGGAGATATGTGTGCACTTTCGGTTGGGGGAACGCATGTTGTGGCCTGTGATGATGTTCACTCACAAATTTACATGTACAACACGAGTATCAAAACTTAATAAATAATACTTAAATTATACTTAAATATATACGTTTTATACTTAAATAAAACTTAATTAATAATTACTTAATAAAACAACAGAATATGTGAGCTTGACCTTTTAGTTTAGTAAGAGTTTACACTCACTGGCCACTTTATTTCATAACACAAATTTCTAATTTGCCAATCACATGGCAGCAATTCAATGCATTTAGGCATGTAGACATGGTCTGCTGCAGTTCAAACTGAGCATCAGAATGAGAAAGAAAGGTGATTTAAGTGACTTTGAACGGTTTGAAGATAATAGCCCAAAAAAGAGAAAATATCCAGTGAGCTGCAGTTCTGTGGCCGCAAATTAGATTATTATTAGTGTACCTAATAAAGTGGCCAGTGAGTGTATGTTTGGCAATAATAGAGAACAAGTGTCTCACACACATCCTGAAAAAATTAGGCCAAAATATGAGTTCGCCCACAATCGGATTGTGCGGTAGTCATAAACCAAACAAAACATTGAATTAAATCTAAAAATATAGGTTTCCACACATGTGTGTAGCTCTTATAATGTGGGTATTTACTTTTCTAGGATTGACAAATTTGCATCTTAATACCAAGCATTATGGGGGCCAGTGAATAAGATTACGCCTGTAAACATGTTCATTAAGTTGTTCATGGACATTTTAAGAATGCTCAAGGTCATTGGGGAGTTTTAGTGGGGTTTCTGAGTAAATGCTAGATTGCGCTAGTGGGTTTTTATGGTGCTCCGGGGCATGCTTGAGGTGGGGTGGTTGATAGGATGTTTTTAATAGGTTTCTATAGTGTTTTGGGCGTTTGCTAGGGTGCTCTGAATTGTTGCTAGGATATTCTGGAATGAAATACTGAAAGTCTTGGTTATATTTTGAACACTGAACATGGTAGAGAACAAGACCTGACTCGGGTTAACAATGTTTTTTCACTAGAAGTCTGATTGCTTGTAAGGGAAAAAGTGCACCTTTTCTAAACAAAGGTTTCATTAATGTGCCTGGAAGCAATAGTAAAAGTTTTTACCAGTGTAAAGGGGATTGGGGGAGGGATTGCATGGGGATATGAGGTCCTCATTTGAGTTGAAATCTAACATGAGACTCTCCTATCAAGGCCCTCGGAAATATATCAGTTTTTCCCAATTATGGCAAGAAATTACAGTTATGGAAGGAATTACAGAAATTTCACTAGTGATTGGTCAAACCCCTTAGATCTGGCATATGTTTAAACTTTTCTTGAAACCAAAAGTGTAACTTCTCATGCGGGAGATTGTTCTAGTGGGGCCTAATGCTGAATTTCTTCCAAGGGGGGACCATACTACCCCCAAAATCCAATCCCAAGGTTTAATTTGTGCCGGAACAAGCTGGATCCAGCACCTGTAAAATCTGATCCGGCACATCATTTTACCAATCCCCCTCATTTTACAGATCCCCCTCCTCAAATGCACCCCCGCTCTTGACTTTCTTCTGCGACTCCCCAGCCTTCTTCGTCTGCGACACAATACCCTCCCCATCCTCTTCACTTTTGGCCACGACACCATACTACCCCCCCCCCCCCTTAGTTTCATCCACGACACCATCACCCCCCCCCCCTTTATTCCACGCCTTTACACTTTTGTCTTCGGTGCCACAACCGCCAACCCACCTCCCGGTCTTCACTTTCGTCCACGACACCTCTCCCTCCTCTAGTAACATGCCGGATCCGTTACCCCAATCTGTTCCGGGACCACACATTTTACAAATTAAGCACTGCCAATCCCCCTATACAAACCACCCTTACCCTGGAAAACTTTTTCTTGTGGCTTTGTAGATTAAAATCAAATCTGAGTCTGAATGGAGTTCAATTGGAGACCAGATGATCTCAGCAGAGTGCTCATCTTCTAATACCTCCTTCTAATTTAAGTCAGCAGTTGTTTTGTGCCTGTTTGACGAATCTGAGGGAACTTATTTAAATGAAAGATAATGCAGAAATTAGAAATCCATCAACTTTTCTGAGCTCTGAAAGAACAATCAAATCTTGCTCGGAGATTTACTTTGGGTTTAGGAGCACTATAGGAGCACAGACCATCTCAATGCATCTGTCTGCAGGTGCTTGAAAGGAATCATATAATATTTAACTTCTAATCTAAGAAGATAAATGACAGCATTTACTGATAGCGCTAGACCTGAAAGGACATTTCAGCAGCTCTAACTCAATAGTGAGCTCATGGACACAAAGGAAATGGGACGTGGACATATAGATCAGTGACAGAGACTTCGCTTAAGAATCGCACATATATCTTCAAGGATCCAATTACCCTGACATGTGTGTTCGTAATGCAGGACAGAAGGTCAAGACACACTGGCCTGCGTCCATTAATTCTGTTATGGCCGTCAGTGTGGAAAGCAGCCTTGAAGAGAACCTAGTCGTCTGTCTCAATTAGGGCAAATGACAAATGCTAAATTCAGATGCTAATTTGTTGGGGTGTTGGATTTTGAGGTTAAGTAAGTGTAGAGGTGAGGTTAATTAGTTGCGCTTGCTAGGGCAAAGACTTTTACTATTGCTCATGCGGACATGCATGATACCTAAAGCCTGGTGGTTGTTTAGGAAAAGGCCGCTATTACTCTTCTAAGGCAGCAATCAGAATTATGGTGAAAAGACAATGAACCTAAATCCAGTCTGATCTCTAGGGTTGCACTGAACACCACAGACCAGAATATCAGAGAGAGTTTCAGCCTCTCAGCTTAGATATTAAACAGTTAAAATAATACAGAGATCCTGTTTTACCTCCCTCTGTGTTCATATAAATATTAAATAAGCAGACATATCTTTTGGACACAAGAAAAGGGTAAGGTGGTTGGTATAGGGGGATTGGATGGGGTGGTATAAGGTCCCCTCTTAAAAGAAACCCAGCATTAGGCCTCACTAGATCAAGTCAGGATCCATCTCTGATCAAGGGCCCCAAAAGTCTCTCAACCTTGCCCCAGGTTACATCACACATGGAAATAGTGAAGATATGGCAAATTTCCCATTGGTGATTGGTCACGTTTTGCTGCTATCTACACCTGAGTCCCACACAAACCACTGCTGCAACAAATCATACCGCTGCAAAAAATGGCCTTAGGACAAAGTAAAAGAATAACAAGCCACTCTGAAAAGAGGGCGAACAACGCAAACCAATTTAAGCCACCATTCTAAATTAAAAAGAATTGTTTAAGGGTACGATCTAAAAAGGGCAGCTACATTTACGGGAAGAAATGGAATTTGTAATAAATGAGCTTCGTGATCAGCAGGGAGACGGGGAAAAAGATGAAAATTGGCAATAGGAGGGCAGGGGGTTTTATGTAAATGAATGTGAGAGCTGAAATTAACTCAACCCTCAGGATGAGTGCGTTATCACTCCGCTGCGTTCATGAAACTCCAGGGAATGGCAGGTTAACATCATAAAAACAGACGCCCAGGTCTGAGCCTTGTCAGGGTTTTTAATTTGAAGGATTGTGCGCTGAAGGGATGAATGGGCAACGTGGTCAGGCCCACTTGTAATGACCTTCAAAAACTGTTATAGTAATAATCTGTTTATATGTCAACTTTGTGTACACTGTATCCATATTTCTTTTTATAGCAGTGGCCATGTGATTCTACACCACAATACCTGAACTTCACATTTGTCCTAATTCAGACTTTTTCTTTTCACAGCAATGGCTCCCTGGTTACCAGCGGTCCTACTGGTGCTACAAGTAACCACTGCATCGTCTGAAGACTCCGTGTTTGAGTTTTCCACTGACACGCCAATCAATAACGTGGTGCAGGACCCTCTGACGGGACGTGTTTATCTGGGTGCGGTCAATGCCATTTATCAGTTGGACTCTTTATTGAATCTTGAGGCCAGAGCTGAAACGGGGCCCAAGAAAGATGCTAAAGGTTGCACGCCTCCGGTGTCTACTTGCCAGGACCTGAAAGACACCAACAATACCAATAAACTCTTGCTGGTTCATTCGGCAAACGGGTCACTAATAGTCTGTGGGAGTTTGTATCGAGGAATCTGCTCTTTGCTCAACCTCACCAATGTCAAAGAGCAGATCTATTATAGTGACAGCAAAGGAGAGCGTACTTATGCTGCCAGTACTGAAGACCATGTTTCCGTAGTGGGGGTCATGGCCACGCTTGAAATCGACAATAAGCCATTCAGTGTCTTTTTAGTGGGGAAAGGATATGGAAGCATGGACAGCTCCAAACTCATCAGCACCCGAATTGTTCAGAACTATCGCGACTGGGTTGTGTTTGAAAGCATCATCGAGGCGTCTACCGTCCAAGCGGTTCCCTTTGTGCCCAAGTACCTGCATGACTTTCGCTTCGCCTTTAAAAACGACAATTTTGTCTACTTCCTCTTTTCGCGCACTCTTGGCAGAACCGACAACAAGAACTTTACTTTCATCTCGCGCCTCTGCGAGAACGACAATCACTATTATTCGTATACAGAGCTTCAGCTTAGCTGTGGCCAGAACAATCGGTACAATAAAGTCCAGGCGGCGTATTTGTCAGATCCAGGGAAAGAGTTGGCCCAGGTGATGACTGATTCTGGAGAGTACGGCACTGTCAAGGAATGGGATAAAGTCTTGTTTGTGGTGGCTAGCTTAGAGGAAGGGGCCACCGAATCTGCTTTGTGTATGTACCCCCTTAAAAACATCAACCAGAAACTGTTGGCCATCGTTACGGCTTGCTACACTGACAATGGGAAGATTGATGACAGATTAGTCGTGGAGAGTCCCTACACGTCCAGTAAAGATGGTCCTTGTGTCAAACATGATGTAAGTACAAGCTTATTTACATTGCTTAATATCACAATAGGGATGTGGGGAATCTAATTTATGCCTGAAATTTAAAAAATAGCTTGAAGAATTTGCAAATAAAGCTATTTCCTTCCTATGTGTCCCCTGAGAAACCAGTGTTACTATAAAAAATATTTTTGAGTATAGACTTTTGCACAGGTGTTTGCAGAATTATTTAAACAACATTTGAGATGTTTACTCATTATGCTGCCAATTTATGCTGAATTTTGTACCATCGATACTTAAGTTTTAAAAATGTCCATTTCCTGCTAACATTTGAGGGCTGTTGAGCACAACAGAAATGACTGTGATTGGCCATGAAGGTCATCAGTTCACCGAACTGGCTTGTAAACCCAGTATTAGTCTAGTTATTCAATAACATTGTTTCTTGAGGCAAAATCACATGAATTTTTGATGTTCCTACTGAAATTTGCTGAATTTTTCAGCAAAATGTCTTTCCACTGTACACCACCTGACAAAAGTGTTGTCGTCTATCCCAGCTGTAAGAGCAACAAATAATAACTTGACTTCTAGTTATTATAGTAGGTAGATTTTTCTGATGAATCATCTGTTGAACTGCATCCTAATTGTCACAAATACTGCAGAAGACCTACTGGAACCCACATGGCCCAAAATTCCCACAGAAATCAGTCAAGTTTGGTGAAGGAAAAATAATGGTTTGGGGTTACATTCAGTATGGGGGTGTGGGAGAGATCTCCAGAGTGGATGGCAACATCAACAGCCTGTCAAGACATTTCTGCTGCCCATTACATTGCAAACCACAGGAGAGGGCAAATTCTCCAGCAGGATAGCGCTCCTTCTCATACTTCAGCCTCCACATCAAAGTTCCTGAAAGCAAAGAAGCTCAAGGTGCTGCAGGATTGGCCAGCCCAGTCACCAGACATGAACATTATTGAGCATGTGTGGATTAAGATGAAGGAGGAGGCATTGAAGATAATTCCAAAGAATCTTGATGAACTCTGGGAGTCCTGCAAGAACGCTTTCTTTGCCATTCTAGATGACTTTATTAATCAGTGATTTGATTCGTTGCAGAGATGTATGGATGCAGTCCTCCAAGCTCATGGAAGTCATACACAATATTCATTCTTTTACTACTGCTCCATGACTTTATATTCTATACTGGACATTATTTCTGTTAATTAACAAGACTTTAAATTAAAAATCAAGGCATGATCATATTTTATTTTGGTAAAATAAGCGTATTCTAGAGGCGTTTGCCTTTCATATACGCCACTTCTGATACCAAATGATCAACTAGAAGTCCAAGAAGTGTTATTTGTTGTTCCTAAAACTTGGATAGGCGACAAGACTTTTGTCAGGTAGTGTAGTTTATGCAATATTTTTTCTCATGAGATAAAAACCTTTATCGAACTGATGTGGATCCTTGTAATTGATGTATACTATGGCGTTTCCATCCAGCATTATTTATGCAATACTCTGAAATGGAGGATTAAAACATTTTTTGAAATGTAAAAGTTAAACAACTGATAAGGTTAAGGACAAAACAATATGTGGTCTAAAGTAAATCAATTAAGTGAATTAAAAAAATTGTAGAAAGATTTTTCCGAGTTTGAGCAATGAATTATATTTCCAGTGTCATATATTCAAACATCAGACTTAAAAGTACATTTAAAAGTGGATTTTTTTAGTGTCTGCTTTGTGATTCCCTTTGTTATCTTGCAGAAAGACATAGTGAACCGGTATAAGTGCGGAGCTGATTTTCTCCCGTCACCGTTGGCCAGTCGACAGGACTTTGCCTTGAAGGCCAATCCAGTCTTCACCAGACAGAACCTGCTGACCGCGGTGGCCGTGGCTGTCGAGAATGATCACACCATTGCCTTTCTGGGGCACAATGCTGGAGAGGTGATCAAGGTGAGATAAGTTGTGTTCAATTCAAGAAACTATATTCACACGCTGCTCAAACCCTCATCCGAGGTGCTATAATGCAAAGCATTGAGGTCGCTTTATAAGAGGTAAAATGTTCTAGATTCCAGTCGTTATGGCAGAATAATGGTACTTTTAAGTTTGGACTATACAAATGTGCAAATTCAAAGGTTAAGTGTGTATAAAAATGTATTATTTAATGACTCTAATGTTGTTTCAGATTTGTATATTGCTGTTTAGCTTTTCAAAACAGTCAGTAATTGGTATATAAGTAATGGCATTAGTTATGTGAGAACTGCTTTGAATGATTTGTTCATTGCTGGTTGATTCAAGGAGAATATTATTAGCGAACAACAACGGAAATATTCTCAAATGACTTGAAATACAGAATGCAATCATTATAATTACTAGTTATGGCATTTAAGATGTTACTGATTGAAAAAGTTTCTGTGTTTACGAGAATTTATTTTGCTTCACTTCACCTGATTCACTTCACAAAAGGACTCAGTGATTCGTTCACAATGTACAGGGTAAAATGTTTCACATTAGTTATTTAAAGAGCGCCTATTATGCATTATAAAAAATCATATTTTGGTTTTGGGGGTGTCTAACAACAGCCTGAAATGAATGCACGGTCAGAAAACACTTTCATTGTCTTATAATATGCAGTTAGCTTTACCTAATTCTCCCAACAACTCCTATATGATTTGTTCAGTGATTCATTTGTTCCCAAACCCCTCCTTTGAGTGAGGTTAATCTGTGCTGATTGGTCCAATGACCCAGTCTGTTGTGATTGGTCAACTGGGTTCAGCACGTCCATCACCGTTATGAAGTAGCACAGAGTATGTGAGAGCCCAATGCAGCTAAACACGAGCATATTACTCTACTCTTAACCCTAACCCCAAGTATTAACAATGACACACATTCAGTATTTATCCACACAGTGGCAATTGTTGAACTATTTTAAAAACAGACCTGAAATTAACATGGTTTTGGACGGAATATGTGAACATCCCCATACAGATTTAACCTGGGAGATAAAGGGCAAGCATCGATATATAGTAAATAAGTGATTACAAGAGATGCAGAGAAATTACAAGTTACAACACACAATTTAATACATATTTTACAAATATGTATAATGTACAAATATAAAAAGAAAACGCAGCAACAATTTTAATCACAATTGCATGTTCTGATCCGGAGGAAGAAGAAACTGGTTTCATATGAACTGTAACAATCACTGACAAAGTCCCTGTCAAAGTCTGACAAAAGTCCTATACATAACAGTCCCTGCTGCTCCTTCCTTTAATAACAAACAGCCAGTGAATCCCACATTGCAGCGCAGGTTATTGTATCAATCATCAGACAAATGACAGGAACAAACACAGCACTAGGTTGGCTATACTGGTATTGTTGTGAAAATAAACTTTAACTGTTTATTCCCCACAGCTGAATCTCCGTCTGTCAGTGATCGTCATCTTTGCGTCATGAAAGGGAAAGGCACGTTCACGTTTTACCGTATCCCGCACTTTATATTTGGTGATGTACGGTATCGACGTCAATGCGTTCAGACAAAAGATCCAAACCCAACACGATTCATTTATTCGACTCTGACTCGACTATTTTGTTGAAGAATCAATATTTTAATCACGGTGCACTTTCAGATTTAAACCTCAGCTAGATGTTTTCATTCACTTAGAGCTGTGTTACACACTATAACTTTAATAACACTGTAACACACTTTAATAACTTTAAATTTGATGTAAAACTCACATTTGCTACATTTTTAAGATGTTATTGACTGAAATGGTTCATGTGGAGTATTTATGAAAGATTACCATACCTGTCAACCCTCCCGTTTTTCCCGGGATTCTCCCGTATTTTACAGTTCTATCCTGCCATCATCCTGTAAAGGTATTTTCCCGTATTTCTCCCTTAATTTCAATCTTTCTATGAAGGATGCCAATAATATAAGCTAGTCGTACAACCGAACCACCAGGGGCCGCCCATTACTCTTAAATGTGAATCTGTTCTGTGCTTTCGTTTTATTTAGGCATGAAAACACTTTGAAATAAACATAAAACGGCGGGATTCCCTTTCCTTTTCATTACAGGTGCCGTCGCCTCTCCTATGCAATCCTCAAAACAGTCATATAGCGGTCCGTGACTGTCAGCTGATGCGCTCAATAGTGATAAATAGACGCTGTTTCCCAAAAGGATTCTGAACAGGCGATTTGAAGCAGAGCGAAGGTCTGGGTTTTGGGTTCGTGTTTGAACAGACATATACACATAATTAATAATAATAACATCTAAAGATCTTGGTGGTGGGGTGGGGGGGTGTTCAAACACAACTAATTTAGTCCTAAATCCTATTCATTATAACGTTAGATCTTGCATTTAAAGTGACCCCTCTGTTATTTAATGAAATCAAACGAAAAATCTAAATAAATAAGAGATTCATTTGCTGCTCTTTAATCAGAATGTGTAAGTTATACAGTGAAGATTAATGAGATTTGATTAACTTGATTCTAGTTCTTTATAATAGCTATTAATTTTAATAAGCTGAATTGTTTGCTAATTTATTTGCTGCTAACGTCTGATACTTATTTTTTCTATTGTAAATAATAATAATAAAACATATTACTGACCGTTATTTTACAATGAAACAGATGAACAGGGGGGTGGGGGGCATATCCCTTATTTTTACATCCCATTAGAAGTATTCAATAAGAATGAGTCATTTGATTCAGAGCTTTTCAGTGAATTATTTGATTCATTCACAGAATGGCTGATTATTTTTCTTTAATATTGCATCATTATTTTCATGATATTTGTAAAGTTTGAAAGCATCTTACCTTAATAATAATCACATATACAAAAACAACCAACATTCATAGTTTCTCCTTTCATATAAAAAAAATCATCCAGGTTTTGAACAACACGAGGATGAGTAAGTGACACAATACTCCTCTTAACAAACTTCTCTACAATGTAAAAATAACCAAAAACTGACAGTCCGTAGGAGGACGCCAACAAAAAAAAAGAGAGAGCACAGTGTAAGTCATTGTTAAGGAAAGGAACGCTCCGGAAATTTGAGACAACCAATTAGTGAAGCGCTATAACCAGCTAGCTACCTGATGTCACACACCTGATTTAGCATGCGCGTCACAAAAAGCTGGAGTTTAAGCTTTGGCAGGTGAGGGAATTGCAGAGGGAACGTGGCGAATCTCTGACAGAGGGATAAAAGAGAAAGAGATATTACTGTCACCCAAACCCAAGCGCTACCGCTAAACGCGTTAGACGTTATATTAGAAATAATGAACCGCTAGCTCCTATAAGCCTTTGTTAGAGCTGATTATTTGTAGGATAGACAGATGCAATTCAGCGATCGGAAAAAAAA
This sequence comes from Danio aesculapii, assembly GCF_903798145.1. NCBI lineage: Eukaryota > Metazoa > Chordata > Actinopteri > Cypriniformes > Danionidae > Danio > Danio aesculapii. The sequence goes on along the minus strand of NC_079459.1, from coordinate 31,655,622 downwards.
ATCTAGTCCGCATGGAGTTTTTATGAGTTCTTGCCATTTTCTGGCCATTATTGGGCTTGTAGGCCATTAGTTCAGGGTTGACGCGTTTGTCAGGTGCGGCTCAGGTGTGTGGGATGCTCTGAGGGGGGGTTTGTGTGGTCCGTAAATATGACAGATGTGTCCTGTCCTGTTGCCCGACTGTTTAATTGTGGCTCTCTCTGTGTCTATTGTTCTCTCTTTATGCAGGTACATTTGTCAAGCCCGCCAGAGCCATACAATCCCGGCCCGGGCTACAAAACCAGCGGTTACGTAAATAAGAACCTTTTCTTCGACAAAGCCCAGGCGCACTTGTACATCACCACCGAGAAAAAGGTACAAGGCTAGAGTCATTTATCATAGACACTCTTTGACCTCAGGAAGCAGCTATTTTATTGCACTTCATTGTTGTTGCTGAAATTAATGTTAATATTTTTAAATGCGGTCAGAATATGGCAAACCATTTTAACGCTTGAAGGAATAGTTCACCCTAAATTGAAAATGCCCAAAACTACATGAACCTAATAAGTGTTTGGGCCACCCTTATCAGCAACAACGGCAATCAAGCATTTTTGATAACTTTTAAAGGTCATGCCACAGCATCTCAATTGGATTCGGGTCAGGACTTTGTCTAGGCCCCTCCAAAGTCTTCATTTTTTGTTTTTTCTACAGCCATTCAGATGTTGACTTGCTGGTGTGCTTTGTTAATTAATTTTGTTTTCACTTAGCAATAATAACCTTTATTTAAAAACTGCATGATGTTTTTACTTGTTATCTTTGACTAATATTTTGATTAGTTTGATGATTTGAAACATCAAAGTTTAAAGGAATAGTTCACTCTAAATCAAAAATGACCAAAACTACAGTCCAAAAACACAAAAAGTGTTTGGGCCACCCTTATCAGCAACAAAAGCAATCAAGCATTTTTGATAACCTATTTTTAAGGTCATGCCACAGCATCTTAATTGGATTCGGGTTAGGACTTTGTCTAGGCCACTCCAAAGTCTTAATTTTTTGTTTTTCTGCAGCCATTCAGATGTTGACTTGCTGGTGCGCTTTGTTGATGAATTTTGTTTTCCCTTAACAATAATAACCTCCATTTAAAAACTGCACGATGTTTTTACTTGACATATTTGGCTAATATTTAAATGAGTTTGATGATCTGAAACATCAAAGTTTGAAAGACATGGAAAAAAATAAGCAATCAGTAAGGAACAAACATTTTTCACATCACTGTATCTGTATATATTATAGATTATATGTTAAGATGGTTTGCCGTAATCTGAAGGCAGCAGTATAGTGTTTGTCTTCTTGCTGTGTGTTAGTCTTTAACCTCACTGTGGCGTAATTGCAGTGTTTATGAAGGAATGATGTTTTGAAATCATTCTTTTGCTGTTTTATCGGCTTCTCTGCAATTTTCTGCTGTTAATTCCGCTTGAACCGCAGGCTTTGTGTAGATCAGATCATTCCAGTGTAAACACAATACTTTG
>NC_079459.1:31609117-31649117 GCF_903798145.1 Danio aesculapii | reverse complement strand
ACACAAGGGAAAAGACACATTTTTGGAGACTTGTCCTGTGGTCTGATGGAACTAAGGCCCTGTTTACACTAATGCGTTTTAAACCGCATAAGTTTTGCTACGATTACGCCATCCGTCCACACAACGCCAGAGTTTTCGAGCCCCGAAAACGGAGCATTTTGAAAACACTGGAGAGGCTGTTTTCTTTCTAAAACGCTGCTGCTCTGTGTTATTGTGGATGGGGGAAAACGGAGACATCTGAAAGCGGAGGCGGGGCTGCAGACATTCGCCTCTCTGATTGGGGCTTTTTCCTCAATATTAAGTAGCCTACACACAGTTCAGTCTTACATCCTCTCCTTCTAAGTTCAGACTTCGCACGTTTGATATGGAAAACAGACTCCCAAAAGTTCAGCAATGTTATCTCTCTGTCAAGTGTCAGTATTTTTATTTGATTTTATCATCGGTTTTTTCTCCCAGAAATTGTTATTCTTATCATTTGTTTTATCCCAGAAAAAATATGTTGAGAGTGATTTGAACATTATTCGTTTTTGTTAGTAGTTTGTTTTAATTGGGTTAATTATAAATATAATATAATATAATATAAATCATTATGAAAGTGATTTAGTATAATAATTTTCATCCACATTGGAAATTTGTCATAATATTATTTAGTTATCTGTGTTGTTATCCATTGTATTTGGTTTTTATCAGTTACTGATAAAATAAAGGATAAATTTAGATAAAAATTGTTCACACTTAGTTGATGATTCATCAAAAGCTTGTTTGGCATGCTGTCCCGGGAGAGAGCCCTGAGCTCAAGGGATCCTCGAGCCCGGGGCTTCCTCCCGTTTGCAGAGCGAGAGGGGAGCCTGAGCTCGGTGGATCTCAGAACTCCCCGTCTGCAGTAGCTAAGGGAACACGTGAGGAAAAAAGGGGGCTAGACAAATGTTTCATTGTTATGCATGACGTATATATTTGGATGGTGGGAGGAAACCGGAGAACCCGGGGAAAACCCACGCGGACACGGGGAGAACATACAAACTCCTCACAGAAACACCTACCAACCTGGCAGGACCAGGGTTGGCAGTGTTCTTGCTGTGGGGCTAACAGTGCCAACCACTGGGCCTCCGTGCCGCCCGATCTAAAGTGAAGGAGGAGAACGGGGAGGAAGGGGGGTTTCTTCCAAACGAAGATAAAGTGGACTGAAAACTGGTTATTTATAGTAGCTTATGGCTCATATGATTGGATGATACTGATTAGCTTAATACGAGACCGGCTGTGATAAATCATAAGCACATGATCCTCTCGAAATTAGTTTATTAATAAACCTCACTTAAATTGACAGATTTCCTCTGCATGTTTACTTATAATTGTGGTGTGCTCCATTACAAGAGACAATAAAACATGTAACAGTTTAAAAGATTTCTGATTGAAATGTAGTATTTTTTAGTACTTTTATGTCATATCAGCAGGAATGTGTGAGTAAAGAATTTGTCAATTGTCCCTCAGGTTGAGATAAACGTGCGATCACTGCCCATCCTCAGAGATTCAGACCGGATTCGCTGCAGTTTCGGCTCTTATAACAGCACTGCCAAGATGGTGGACGGACGAATCAGCTGCCATTTACCTGAACAGCCCTTCATTCCACCAACACCTCCAAACCAGGGTATGGCATTACATTTAATTCATTTATAAGTGCTGATAATTAATTATTACATAGTGTTTTTATTATTTGCCAACATTTAACAATGCATTACGTCTTATTATATAATTGGTTTGTTATTGTCTTGTCCTCACACGAACTTTCAGAAGAAATCTACTTATGGTGCATTCATAATGCGTTCATAATCCAGGTTTCTTAAGCCCTATTCGGATGGTAATTGTTTCTCAGGGGAATGTAAGGGATTTTGGCCATTATCAGGGGTGTAGATGGTGACTTTATAGAATGTTGTTTTCTTTTTCTCTTCAAGCTCATGTGAAAATCCCCAGCTTAATCACTTACTGTTTTTTGACAGGGTTGTGTGGTCATTTAACTTCTATTAGTTTCTAATAATACTTCTATTAATACTTCTGTAGAGTTTCTATAGAAGATCGAGCTAAAAGAAATTTTGTAAACTCTTTTTGGCCCCTGAAACACACCGTACTGTTGCGAGTCATGGTAATTTGCATCAGAAAAGCTGCACCTTGTGTATTTAAAATAAAACTTTTCCCCGCTTTCCTCTTTTCCCTGCTTTCGTTTAAAAAAATTCTCTGTCCTCATGAAAACGCAAAACACACTGTGATGTATGTTAAGGGTAATAACACTTTTGTAGAATTAAGTATTTTTTGTGAGTAAATTGCAAACAAGTCAATGCAAACATGAGAACAGAGGCAGATTACCATCCCGAGGTCGAACTACACGGAATATGCGATACATTTGCCGCAAACGTGCGAAATTTGCCTCATTTGCGTCTTCCCGAACCCAGCCGTGTCGACTAAAAAGAAATGAGAAAACAGCGCGCACGCTGACGTCATGAGGTGAAAACAACTGGTTGTAGTTTCCACATGACCACACTGTACCCAGAGTTTTGAAAAATCTTTACCCTGGCGAAGTTTTTTGTAAGTTTTGGTTTGTCACCCGATACTCCATTTTCATGTCAACAAACAGCTAAACTCTAGAAAAAGTGTGGTTTTAAAAATACCCATGTTTTTGGACAGGATCTTAGTTTCTGTGTACTCTGTTTACTACTGACTAGCTATCACAAGCTGACATTTTTATCATTATTGTTAGGTCTTATCGTTGAACAAAAACAGCTCTTGAAGGGATTTCAGCTATTTTGTTTCACTGTTGTTAATGTTATCGTTAGTTTTTATCGTCAGAAATATTGTTCTTTTGTGTTCTTATTGTTAGTTTTTATCGTTGAATAAGTAGCTCCATATGCGATTTTAGCAATATTGTTTTTTTGTGTTCTTATTTTTAATATTTGTCGTAGAAAAATAAGTTTTAAATGTGATTTCGTTCCCTAGTGTTTGTATTGTCTGTTTTTATCGTCGAAAAATAGCTCTAAATGCGATTTCAGTGATTTTGTTCCATTGTGATTGTATAGTTAGTTCTTTTTTATTGTAGAATAAAATGCTCTAAATGGTTGACAAATAGCTCAGTGAGCATTATTGTTCCTTTGTGTTTGTATTGTTATTTTATTGCCGAAAGATAGCTCTAAATACGATATCAGCGATTTTGTTTCTTTGTGTTTGTATTGTTAGTGTTTATCGTAGAAAATGCTCTAAATGTGATTTCAGCCATTTTGTTCTTTTTGTGTTTTTATTATTAGTTTTTGTTGCCAAAAAATGCTCTAAATGCAGTTTCAGCGATTTCGTTCCTTTGTGTTCGTATCATTAGTTTTTAACGTAGTAAACTGTTCTAAATGCGATTTCAGCGATTTTGTTCCTCTGTGTTTGTATTGTAAGTTTTTCTCATCAAAAAATAGCTCCAAATATGATTTTATTGATTTTGCTCTTTTGTGTTTTTATTGTAAGTTTTAACGGTCGAAAAATAGCTCTAAATGCAATTTCAGCGATTTTGTTCCTTTGTGTTATTATTGTTAATTTTTTGATCGAAAAAATAGCTCTAAATGCGATTTCGGCGATTTTGTTCCTTTGTGTTCTTATTGTCTGTTTTTATCGTAGAAAAATAGCTCTAAATGCGATTTCAGTGATTTTGTTCCATTGTGATTGTATAGTTAGTTCTTTTTTATCGTAGAATAAAATGCTCTAAATGGTTGACAAATAGCTCAGTGAACATTATTGTTCCTTTGTGTTTGTATTGTTATTTTATTGCCGAAAGATAGCTCTAAATACGATTTCAGCGATTTGTTTCTTTGTGTTTGTATTGTTAGTGTTTATCGTAGAAAATGCTCTAAATGTGATTTCAGCCATTTTGTTCTATTTGTGTTTTTATTAGTTTTTGTTGCTGAAAAATGCTCTAAATGCAGTTTCAGCGATTTCGTTCCTTTGTGTTCGTATCATTAGTTTTTAACGTAGTAAACTGTTCTAAATGCGATTTCAGCGATTTTGTTCCTCTGTGTTTGTATTGTAAGTTTTTCTCATCAAAAAATAGCTCCAAATATGATTTTATTGATTTTGCTCTTTTGTGTTTTTATTGTAAGTTTTAACGGTCGAAAAATAGCTCTAAATGCAATTTCAGCGATTTTGTTCCTTTTTGTTATTATTGTTAATTTTTTGGTCGAGAAAATAGCTCTAAATGCGATTTCGGCGATTTTGTTCCCTAGTGATTGTGTAGTTAGTTATTTTTTATCGTAGAAAAATAGCTCTAAATGTGATTTTATTCCTTTGTGTTTGTATTGTTAGTTTTTTGGTCGAAATAAATAGCTCTAAATGCGATTTCAGGTGTTTTTTGTTTTTTTTTTGTTTCTTTTGTGTTTGTATTGTTTTTATCATAGAAAAATAGCTCTATATGGGATTCCAGCTATATTATTCCTCCTTTTTTTACGTTATCCTTAGTTTTTATCATAGAATTTTTTTTTCTATTTTATACTGTTGGTTTATTGTTTTTTTATTATATAATTGTATATATATGTTGTACAGTGACCTTGAGACCTACAGTATATAATATGTATTCAATTGAAATCTACAGACACAAATGAATTGAGTGTGACAAAGCTCCTCAAAGTGCAGTTTGGATGTTTTCATGCTATTAGACTGAAAAAGTCATGTGTTTAAAAACTGTTTCTGCTGCTGTGTCTTTAAGACATCAGTATGCAAATTACCCTTAATCTGATTGGTTATCCTCCTACTCATTTTCCTCCAGATTTCGTTGCGGTTCCAGTCCATATCTATGTGAATGTTAGCGTGAAAGTGGCGGCCAGCGAATACAAGTTCTACAACTGCGCCGCGGCCATCCAGAAAGCACAAAACACACCGTACGTCTGCTATTATCTGTGTGTGTGTGTGTGTGTGTGTGTGTGTGTATGTGTGTGCTTTATGCTGACACCACTGTGTGTATAATGAATACGAGCATCTGTAACGATGAGGTTTACTCAGAAATTGTAATGCATCACCCAAACTGCGATTGAATTTGCTTCTATAGAGACTTGCTTACGTTGCTTAGGGTTTTTTATTTTTTTATTTCCCCTCCAAGAGCAGGAAATTGCTTTCGTTTCTCATTCATTCATCACACATGAAAGTCGATCTCTCATCTTTTTTTTTTTCTTTTTTTCCCCTCTCCTTGTGTTTTTTAAGAGCTCGGGGACATTGCTGATGAATGGGTATTATTTGAAGTGCGCTGGGAGTGTGTGTTTTTACTGCAAACATTTACACGCTGATGAAAAATGTAAGTGTACCCAAAATAAAAAAATCTGTGCGCAGATGCACCTCGTGTGTGAGCAGCTCTTGGGGATGTCAGTGGAACGTCGCCGCACACACCTGCACGGACCTGAGCGATGCTGAAACCGGAACTAATATCATCAAGCAGAGACAGGTGATGCAGAATGATGCAAATAATAGTTCCATATGGAGACATGCTGGACTGTATGTACAGTTCTTTTTCAAATATTTCCCAACTGATGTTTAACAGATTCAGGTATTTTTCACAGTATTTCCTAGAATATTTTTTCTTCTGGAGAAAGTCTTATTTGTTTTATTTCGGCTAGAATAAAAGCAGTTTTTAATTTTTTAAACCATTTTTAGGTCAATATTATTAGCTCCCTTAAGCTATGTTTTTAATTCTACAGAACAAGCCATCATTATACAATGACTTGCCTAAATACCCTAACTTGCCTAATTAACCTAGTTAAGGCTCTAAATTGTACATATATATTGTGTGTATATATATATATATATATATATATATATATATATATATATATATATATATATATATATATATATATATATATATATTAACTGCATCCAAACCAAATGTTTGTATATAAATTTATATGAAATATATATGTATATGTTCCAAGTTATATATAAATTTAATATAGAGTGTGTAATAAATATATGTAATAAAAATAAATTACAATATAAATTATCTATTTATTTATTTCACAAATATATTACATTAAAAACAAACTTGTATTTTAGTTGAGATTTTTTCCCAGCAATTAATATTTATTTATTTATTTATTTATTTATTTATTTATTTATTTATTTATTATTTATTTATTTATTTATTTTTATTTATATACATATAATATTTAAATTTCTTTAAGTATATTTTTTGAGAAAGCTATACATAATAAAAATGAATTAATAAATTTAACTATGTATTTATTTATTTATTTAACAGATATTTTACATTAAAAACAAACTTTTATTTTGGTTGTGATTCATTTTTTTTTTTACCCAGCACTTAATATTTATTTATTTATTTATTTTACACAAATATTACATTAAAAACAAACTTGTATTTTAGTAGAGATTTTTTCCAGCACTTAATATTTATTTATTTATTTATTTATTTATTTATTTATTTACATATAATATTTAAATTTCTTTAGGTATACTTTTGATAAAGCTATACATAATAAAAAAATTAATTAATTGATTAAACAACATACTTGCTTATTTATTTATTTCTTACATATATTACATTAAAAACAAACTTTTATTTTGGTTGTAATTATTTTTTTGCCTAGAATTGAACATGTGTTAATTAATTTATTTATTTTAATACATATAATATTTAAATCTGTTTAAGTCTATGTAATAAAGCTATATTTATATAGCTTTATATATATATATATATATATATATATATATATATATATATATATATATATATATATATATATATATATATATATATATATATATATATATATATATATATATATATATATATATAGCTTTATTACAAAGCTTTATTACAAGCTTTATTAGCTTTATTTATTTAATAAATCACTTAAATGTTACTTCTTGACTACCTCTGCACTGAGATTTATAGGCGTTTCATGCACTCGGGTAGTTAAATACTCATTATTTAAATTACTTTTCAGACAAAGCAATTAGAAAAGTCATTTAAATACAAGTTTAATGATGTAATTAGTAATTCATGACTTTTTCAACTTAACTGACCCAACACCGATTTCTCCAAAATACTAAATGCTGAGAGTAAAATGCTAAAAATATGTTCTTTGTGAAAGCATTTGATCACATTATCCTCCGACAGTCCAGTGTTTTCAATAAGAACGAGAGTAAACAATTTAAAACATTCAACAGTACATGTTTTAGCAAAGCCTTACAGACGAAGGCGCAATAAACAAAGCCATCATGCATGTATGGAGTAAACATTTCTGGAAGCATAAAGCCGATTTATTATGGATATCCAGAGCCGGTGGTGTCAGAAGTGGTCTTTACTCTCAGCGTAGGATATTTTGAGATGAAATGGACACAAAGTCGATGTCTTTCCTCAGAAAGTTAAATGCAGAATCAGCACAAGCAGAAACAGAAAAACGCATGGAAGAAATGTATTATGGGTAATTATGCAATTAGAGAGCGTGGCCAGTGTCAGCGAGGATGTATTAGATCTCAGCTGTAAATAAACATGAGCGTCATCGCGGTTAATGAGTTTTTCAGTTCCAGTGGATGTTCATTGATTAATGATGGGGTGTAAATGAAGAACGACTCAGATTGTGTTGATTAAATGTGAGTTCTCCATCTTCTCTGTGTTTGCAGAATAAAAGCTGCCCACGCTTTGAGAATCCCGATCCCGTCCTCATCCCGGTCGGATATAAAACACGGATCAGTTTCGAAGGCATTAATTTGGACCCATATAAGGTGAGATTTACGTCCTAATAACAAATGTTATGATTCAAGGGATGTCTGAATGAAAAATAAATATATATCTGAAATAAATGTGGCAAAGATATATATACACACGGTGGCTCAGTGGTTAGCTATGTCGCTTCACCTCAAGAAGGTCACTGGTTCGAGCCCCAGCTGTTGGCATTTCTGTGTGGAGTTTGCTCTGGTTTCCCCCATAGTCCAAATACATGCGGTACAGGTGAATTGGATAAACTAAATTGGCCGTAGTGTGTGTGTGTGTGTGTGTGGATGTTAGAATGTATGGGTGTTTCCCGGCTAAAAGAGCATCCGCTGCGTAAAAGTTATGCTGGAATAGTTGGAGGTTCATTCCCCTGTGGCAACCTCTGAAATAGAGACTAAGCCCAAGGAAAATAATGGAATAAATGAAATATATTAAAATAAAAGAAGTACAATTATACTAAATAAATGAATTATTAATATATATTATATTAATTGTTCATTATTATATTAATAATTCATTATTGAATCAATATTTTAACATGGTTAAATAATCTATTTAATCAAAATTTTCAGAAATGTATGGAATATAAATACAATTTAAATTGTTCGTAATAATTCATATCTGCATATTCACTTAGAAAAAGTCTACAAATTAAGTTTTTTATTATAAAAAAATTATAAAAAAATACAAACTTATTTTACAAAATAGTAGTGTTTTTGTTTATATAATAAAATCACACTATGTTAAATATTTTTCCATTTTATTTTAATTTAAATAAGTAACTTTTCTCATCTTTGAAGTATACACTATATAATTACAAATAATATACTATTGTTTATATTATTAATTGCCTTAAACTTTTATAATTTTATAAAAATGCAAAGTATAAATAAATATACTGTTTTAATAATATTATAATTAATTTAAATTAGTAACCGTTTAACTTTTAACTATATATGTTATAATTACAAATATTATATAATTATTCATTCCATTAAATATTTATGATTTTACAAAAATGTACAGAATAAATAAACATATTTTTTAAATATTACATTTTAACATCTTATTTTGATTTAAATGTGTAATCTTTTCACTTTTTAACTACAGCATATACTATATAACTACAAATAATATTTAATTATTTATTGCATTTATTATTTCTACTTTACAAAAATGGACAGAATAAATTAAATATCATTTTTAATTATTAAAGTTTAACATTTGTATTTTAGTTTAAATGCCTAATCTCTTTACTTATAACTATAAACTATATGACTACAAATAATATATAATTATTAACTGCATTCATTAAAAATCAATATAATATCTATATAATATAACATCTTTAAAATGTATTTAAATTTAATTAAGTAATCTCTTATTTATTATTTATCTAATTACAAATAATATAGAATTATTAATTGCATTAAATATGTAGGATTTTACCAAAAACAAATCAGGATAAATAAATATATTGCTAAATTATTATTAAATAATATTAACAAACAGTTATACTTGTTGAGCAAATCTTTCAACTTAAGATTCTTCAAGGTCTTTATTTTTTATTAATACAAAAGTGATGCTTTATTTATATAATCATGTGTACTAAAGTTTGGTTTAACCTGTAAAATTAACTACATAAGTAGCTATTCAAGGTCACAAGCTTATAATTCAGAAATATTACTGCATAATTACATTTGCTCCAATTTTGTCAGTTTATCTCGTTTTCTGTGTGACTAATATAATACTAAAATACTTTTATAATTTCTATCTGTCTCCTTCCATCATTTTCTGTCGGTTGTTGTTGTTTTTTTGTTGTATTTTTCTGAAATGAATAATTTTTCTGCTTCTTCAGGGTCGTGATTTCACCATCGGGACCGAGCTGATGAGGGGTGAGGAGGATGTCAACACTGAATCAGGCCCTTTCTACTCTTTCAGCGGATACATGGTGCGTTTCACACACAATTAAAGGGACAGTTCACCCAAAAATGAACATTAACCCTCCCTAAAGAGCCAAACCTTTATAAGTTCTTCATTCTAAACACAAAAGAAGATGTTTTGAAGAATGTTGGAAACAGCCATTGACATCCATAGTAGTAAATGTAATACTATGGAAGTCAATGGCTACCAGTTTCCAACATTCTTCAAATAATCATCTTTTTTGTGTTCAATGGAGAAAAAAATTCTGCTTCTCCTTTACGAACATAGACATGAAAATTACATGTTCAACTTAAATTCCAATCTTCATTGCTTTGGTGCTTGTTCTTCTCATTTCAAATAAGACAGATGTCAGATTGTAGCTGAAAAAAGGTTAAGAATTGAAATACAACACAAGTTATGCACCTTTATCTTTATGAAAATAATCAAACAAATGTTTTTTTGATTATATTACATAAAATATGTAATTTTACGAAACCCGTTTTTACCTAAAATGGTCCGAAAATCAAATCTATGAAATTATATACCAAATTTGAAGCTGATATCTCAAAAAAAGAGCTTTCAGTAAAATTTGTTTGACTGCAGTACCAAACATGACCACATAAATCTCCATTGATGACTATACAAGAGCGCCCCCTATGTTTTGAGGAATAAAACCCTATTTTTGTCATACTTTTGACAATATTTGTAAAGTAGACATCAAATTCTAAAGTAGTATGGGAAGTTTGGTGGTATTTGGATAAAATTTAGCTTCTAAAAACTATTTAGATGTGGATTGCTGTAGCAAAGTAATGCTTTACATCTCTGACGAGTATTTTTGTTGCAAGTGAATAAATAACTGTTGCTCAGCAATATCCATCAAAAATCACTCACCAGATATGGAAACTAAGAAATGTTAAGATTTCAAGTGATATATAGTCATGATTGCTTTGTTTAAACTACAATATTATGGTTTTAAATATGTAACCCTAAATGACCCCACAGGTTATAAATTGACAGTGAATCTATTTTAATTTATTGCCCTTACTATGTAACAAAAAACAGCAGTAAAAAATATTCAGAAGTCTTAAACCTTTCCGACAAGATATAGTTTGTCATGATTAGATTAGCTTTTAATTGCAAAAAACGTGATGTAAAATGTGAGCTTTCAGTCAAATGTGTTTGGCTGCAGTACCAAACATGACCACATAAAGTTTCCATTGATAACCATACAAGGGCGCCCCCTATGTTTTGAGGAATACGAACCGCATAGTTGTCATACGTTTGACAATATTTGTAAAATAGACATTAAATTCTAAAGTAGTATGGGAGGTTTAGTGGTATTTGGATTGAATTTAGAATCTAAAAAACATTTTACATGTGGATTGCTGTAGCAAAGTAATGCTTTACAGTTCTGATGAGTATATCCTTGTTAAAAATGAGAAAATAACTGTTGCTCAGTAATGTCTGTCAAAAATCAGTCAGCATATATGGAAACTAGAAATGCTAAGCTTTCAAGTGATATAGAGTTAGTCAAGATTGCTTTATGTTTAGACTATAATATTATGGTTTTAAAAATGTACCCGTAAATGACCCCACAGGTTGTAAATTAGCAGTAAATGTGCTTTAATCTATTACTCTTCTTACGTAATAAAAAACAGCGGTAAAATATATATTCAGAAGTCCTAAACCTTTCCAACGAGATATAGTTTGTCATGCTTAGATTAGGTTTTAATTGCAAAAAAGTCAACTTTTACATAAAATAAATATTTTACAAAACCTGAATAAGCAAAAAAAATTGACAAAATTAAAGCTATGAAATTATATTGCAAATTTGAAGTTGATATCTCAACAAAAGTGAGCTTTTAGTAAAATGTGTTTGGCTGCAGTACCAAACATGACCACATACAGTTTTCATTGATGACCATACAAGAGCGCCCCCTATGTTTTGAGGATTACGAACCGCATAGTTGTCATACGTTTGACAGTATTTGTAAAGTAGACATCAAATTCTAAAGTAGTATGGGAGGTTTAGTGGTATTTGGATTGAATTTAGAATCTAAAAAACATTTTACATGTGGATTGCTGTAGCAAAGTAATGCGTTACAGTTCTGATGAGTATATCCTTGTTAAAAATGAAAAAATAACTGTTGCTCAGTAATATCTATCAAAAATCAGTCAGCATATATGGAAACCAGAAATGTTAAGCTTTCAAGTGATATATAGTTAGTCATGATTGCTTTATGTTTAGACTATAATATTATGGTTTAAAAAATGTAACCATGAATGCCCCACAGGTAGTAAATTGACAGTAAATGTGTTTTAATCTATTACTCTTCCTACGTAACCAATAAAACTAAAAACAGTGGTAAAATATGTATTCAGAAGTGTTAGACCTTTCCAACGTTATATAGTTTGTCATGAATAAATTAGGATTTAATTGCAAAAAAGAGATGTAAACTTGTAGCAGTTAAGGGGTTAAAACAAGCGCAGGCTGTGTAAATGATTTTAAATGAACCGGCCCTTTAATTCAGGCTGTACTGTAAATCTTCATATAAAAACACCTGCCAACCAATTATCAACAGAAAAGGTCTCTGACCCAAACTGGAGTGTCTGTTGTGGGTGTTTGTGATTCTAGCGCCCCCTGTAGGTGGTTGATCTCTTCGCCTGCTTTTCTGATTGCCCGTGGACACAGAGAGGAATATTTTTATCTGAGATGATGCTTGTGTCCTGGTGACTCACTCTGTGCTCCGTCTCTTCCAGTTCTCCTTCGACAAAGCTCACGAAACCAGCGTTCTGTTCCACGTACGGGACAAACACACGGGCAAGAAGATCGACAGCAGCCTTAATGGTAATCAGTCACTCGCCATAAAGGGACAGTTCACTGAAAGACTTGTATGCCTTAATATAATGTAAATAATGCCTCTTTGAGTAGTTTGTAAGAAAAAAAACTTGTTATTTAAAAAAGTCCACATTTATTTTAGACCACATTCGCTGTCATTATTTCCAGTAGAGTATTCTGGTTGCCTTTAGCTCTGTTTTTATTATAAATGCAGCACAACTGGGGATAAAAAAAGATCTCATCCAAATGAAAAGTTTATTTTGACATAATATATGTGTGTGTGTGTATTATATATATTTATTATGTGTACGAAAACTTAACACAATTTTGTTATATAGACATTTATTTAAATGTATATATAGTTTTTATCATATACACATATATTCTATTTCTAAATATAAATAATCATGTTTTCAAATATATGCTTACATGTGTGTATTTATACATACATATTAAATATACATTATTATATTATGTCAAAACAAGGAAGAGGTTTAGCACGATTAATTTGTGGCCAGCACTAATAATGATATGTTTTAGGGCTGTGCAATTCATTGAAATTTAATTACGGTTTCGATTATGAAAAATATTATATAGTCATTTTTATATAATCATTGGAGGCTAAAATCGAAATTGTAATAAAATTTTGTTTAATGGCACAGTTTTATTTTTAGTTCTTAGTTGCGTTTTTGTCAAACTAAGAACTCAAAATAAACTGTGCAATTAAACAAAATTTATTACAATTTCGATTTTAGCCTCCAATGATTATTAAACTTAATTACAGTTTTGATTTTAACTAAATTTTAGCAAAAATTAATAGGATTTGTGCATTATAGTGAAAACAAATTGGATTTGTACATTTTTGTGAAAACGAATTGTTTTTGCGTAATTTAGCGAAAACGAATTGGATTTGTGCATTTTAGCGAAAAACTAATTGGATTTGCGCAATTAACCGAAAACAAATTGGATTTGCGCATTTCATCGACAACTAATTGGATTTGCGCATTTTAGCGAAAACGAATTGGATTTGCGCATTTTAGCAAAAACAAATTGGATTTGCGCATTTTAGCAAAAATGTATTGGATTTGCGCAATTTAGCGAAAACAAATTGGATTTGCGCATTTTAGCAAAAATGTATTGGATTTGCGCAATTTAGCGAAAACAAATTGGATTTGCGCATTTCATCGACAACTATTTGTATTTGCGCATTTTAGCGAAAATGAATTGGATTTGTGCAATTTAGTGAAAACAAATTGGATTTGCGCATTTCATCGACAACTAATTGGATTTGCGCATTTTAGCGAAAACTAATTGGATTTGCACAATTTAGCAAGAACAAATTGGATTTGCGCATTTTAGCAAAAACAAATTGGATTTGCGCATTTCATCGACAACTAATTGCATTTGTGCATTTTAGCGAAAACAAATTAGATTTGCGCATTTCATCGACAACTAATTGGATTTGCGCATTTTAGCGAAAACAAATTAGATTTGCGCATTTCATCGACAACTAATTGGATTTGCACATTTCATCGACAACTAATTGGATTTGTGCAATTTAGCCAAAGCGAATTGGATTTGCACATTTTAGCGAAAACAAATTGGATTTGCACATTTTTGCGAAAATAAATTGGATTTGTGCAATTTTGCAAAAACGAACTGGATTTGCGCATTTTAGCGAAAACGAATTGGAAAAATAAAAATTGAATTGGAAAATTGATTTTAGTTTTCCTTTTAAAACACGTCTACTTATTTACACTAAAAAAGACAAAAAGTAATGACAACTAAATCTTTTATGTTACTTTAACTCATTTTATTTTGTTGTCATAAATAGTTGACAAGTTGATACAAGGTGACTAGATTGTTGATTCAACTAGAAAAAAAGAACTTCTAAATTTAGCTAAAAACATATAATTTTTACAATGTAGTTTACTAAGTTAAACTAAATAAAACATGAGAAATATTACTTCCACGGCAGCTAGCTGAAATAAAAAAAATTATATATTCAATTTTAAATATATTAAATGTTTTAAACATCATTCCTCGGTCTGGTTTGAGAGTGTTTGTTGTCTCTCTGCTGTGTTTCAGTGACTCTCTACAACTGTTCTCTGGGTCGTGAAGACTGCAGCTTGTGTAAAAACGCAGATCCCAAATACCAGTGTGTGTGGTGCCGTCAGACCAGCGCGTGTGTATATGAGCAGCTCTGTGCCTCCAGAGACCCTGTGGAGTGTCCCGACCCGCAGATCACAGACGTGAGTCTCTCAATACACCAATGCAAAACACACCCCACAAACATCATATATTGTCATATATTGAATCATATATGTGCTGTATGTCTATATAAATTCATGTATGGCCATATATATGAATATGTATATAAAATTATACCTAATGTGTATGTACATATTTGTAATTCCAATGGAATGGAAAAAATCATATATGTAATATATGTAACATACACTACCTGACAAACGTCTTGTCGTCAATCCCAGTTGTAAAAGCAACCAATAATAACTTGACTTCTAGTTGATCATTTGGAAAAGTGGTAGAAGGTTGATTTTTCAGATTGAACTACATGCCAATCATCACAAATACTGCAGAAGACCTACTGGAACCCGCGTGAACCTAAGATACTTAGAGAAATCAGTGAAGTTTGGTGAAGGAAAAATCATGGTTTGGGGTTACATTCAGTAATGTAGAGAAGGTCAAGGTGCTCCAGGATTGGCCAGCCCAGTCACCAGACATGAACATTATTGAGCATGTCTAGGATAAGATGGAGAAGGAGGCATTGAAGATGAATCCAAAGAATCTTGATGAACTCTGGGAGTCCTGCAAGAACGCTTTCTTTGCCATTCCAGATGACTTTATTAATGAGTGATTTGAGTCATTGCAGAGATGTATGGATGCAGTCCTCCAAGCTCATGATGGAGTCATACACAATATTCATTCTGTTTCCACTGCAGCATGACTTTATATTCTATACTGGACATTATTTCTGTTAAGTGACAAGAGTTTTGTCTAAGCAAAGTCAGACCTTACTCTCCTAATGAAATAATTCAAAATCAAGGCATGATCATATTTTATTTTGGAAAAATAAGCGTAATCTAGAGGTCTTTGCTTTTCATATAAGCCACTTCTGATTCCAAATGATCAACTAGAAGTCCAGTTATTATTTGTTGTTCTTTAAACATGGGTAAGCGACAAGACTTTTGTCAGCTAGTGTATGTTGCATACACTGTACAAATAAATGCTGGGTTCCACACTATCGATTTGTTGACAACTTATTAGTTTTTACAAATTTAAGTGGACTGAACATAAAACAATTAAGTTGTCCCCCCAAAAACTCAAGAATTGTGTCGCAAACATCATTTTTTTATTATATATGACATTTGTTTATATATATGTGAAATCCAAATTTGAACTTGTATGTCATTTATGTAATTTGCATAAATAACCATATATCATATTTCTCTATGGTTTTAGTGCAATTTGTTGTCTACATATACAGTTGAAGTTAGAATTATTAGCCCCCCTGTTTATTTTTTTCCCCAATTTCTGTTTAACGGAGTTAAGATTTTCTCAACACATTTCTAAACATAATAGTTTTAATAACTCATTTCTAATAACTGATTTATTTTATCTTTGTCATGATGACAGTAAATAATATTTGACTAGATATTTTTCAAGACACTTCTATACAGCTTAAAGTGACATTTAAAGGCTTAACTAGGTTAATTAGGTTAACTAGGCGGGTTAGGGTAATTAGACAAGTTATTGTATAACGATGATTTGTTTTGTAGACTATCGAAAACAAATTAGCTTAAAGGGGCTAATAATTTTGACCTTAAATGGTTCATAAAAATTTTTAAACTGCATTTATTCTAGCTAAAATAAAGCAAATAAGACTTTCTCCAAAAGAAAAAATATTGTCAGACATACTGTGAAATTTCCTTGCTCTGTTAAACATCATTAGGAAATATTTAAAAAAGAAAAACTAAATTAAAAGGAGGGCTAATAATTCTGACTTCAACTATATATATATATATATATATATATATGTGTGTGTGTGTGTGTGTGTGTGTGTGTGTGTGTGTGTGTGTGTGTGTGTGTGTGTGTGTGTGTGTGTGTGTGTGTGTGTGTGTGTGTGTGTGTGTATATATGTATATATATACATATTTATTTATCATGCTGTAATGTATTTCAGATCACACCGAGATTCGGGCCCCTGAAGGGAGGAATCGCCATCACCATTAAAGGCTCAAATCTGGGCATTCAGAAAGACGACATTAAAAACATCACAGTGGCCGGAGTCAACTGCAGACACCTGCGGGAGCGATACTCCGTCTCAACCAGGTAATCCCATTGGCTGAGAGCATCCTTTAATCCTAACTGTGGCATTTTGGTGACTGTCGCTTTAAATTCAAATGAGACTGTGCAAAAAAGGGCGGAGCTACTAATGCCTATGTG
The DNA here is from genome assembly GCF_903798145.1 of Danio aesculapii. Lineage (NCBI taxonomy): Eukaryota > Metazoa > Chordata > Actinopteri > Cypriniformes > Danionidae > Danio > Danio aesculapii. Next base: position 31,632,141 of record NC_079459.1, on the reverse strand, counting down.
TCAGCACAGTGGCAGATTCAAAAATAAGACTAACGTCCTATGCTAATGAGGAAGAGATGGTCACTAGTGGGCGGGGCTTTCCCCCTCTGATGACACGTACAACGGGAGAATGTCAGTCAAAGTGTTTCTGCAGACTGTTTTATCAAGTGTGATTATAAAAATATATAATTAATACATTTTTATTATTAGCAGCTGGTTATATTCACACAGTGTCACCACACAACTGTGTTTAAACCCCTTATAAAAGTGATGGTTTCATAATAGGTGCCCTTTAAATACAGTAGTGAAGTAAAATACAAGTAAATGAACAGCAGATTTTCATTTCAGACTGAACTGTCTCTTTAACCAACCCCAAACCCTCATTCATTACACTCGTGTCCCATAAAACCGATCTTCTGTCCTCATAATCTGCGCATCAGCCTCCTTGGAGCTGCTTTACCATTCTGCAAACGAGCTCAAAAGACGCTTTCCAAAGCTGTTAGCAGGCAGACAAACACTCGCTGAAGCTGAACGCAGATAACGGCTGATGGAGAATCACTGACGCAGCCAAGCCTGACACCCCGGCCTGCGAAGAAAAAAAAACACTCGCCGGCGTACAAATCTAACCTTGTTCTACAAGAGCCAGAAAGCACAGACCGACTGGAATGCGCTTTAATATTTAACGCGCATTACTGAGCCTCCAGCACAACATCTGAAGACATTATTTGGAGCGTTCTTGGGGGCATTTTTTTACACGTTCGAATTCCGGCTAATTATTTTTTAATCAAGCCTCGAATGAACCAGATTTATCAAAACGGGACGTTGGCTGGAAAATCAGGCCATTGGGTAGCAGAGAGATCTGAACATTCAATTTATTCAGTAGGACCAGTTTATGAAGATGTACAATCAGCCATGTTGTTTCATGTAAAGTTTTCATTCATTAATTAATTAAAAATAAATCTTTTTTAGATATATGTCTGTCTAATTTGACTATTATTTTTATAATTAACATTATCATTTAACCATTGTGTATGTGTTGTTAATTATAAACTAATTATTAATAATAAATTCATGCAAATGAGGCCATATTTTAATTACCAAATGTTTTTATGCTAATTCTGGATTTTTAAAATGTAGGTTATTTTAATACAATTGTGGTATTTAATTATTACTTTATTTATTATAATTATATAATATATACATATATATGAAGAGCTTAGATGCATGTTTACACACGCTGTGAAATTTGTCACACCTCCGCGGCTGCGCACGTCACAGTTTCTGCGTGCTTCAAGGTTCATTCACAAAATATGTCTGCGTCTACACTTTGCAGGGCAACAGCCAATCACATTACTTTTCCAGAGTTCCGTAAAACGTGATTGGCTAGCATCTGCTCTTGGGTAATAGCATTAACCCATCTAACTTGGATCTGTTTGACGATTTAAAGTTCATGTAAATCTTTGACGCTGACATAAGAAAAAAAAATTTTTTTTAAAGTACTGTAAATAATCTGAGGGCAGTTTCATTAAGTGAACTGTGTGTAGAGCTGGCATGTATTTCAGGTCAAACCATGTGATCTGCGCAGTGCGACTAGTCGACGTCAATCAAAAAGCGTCACGGTAGAGCATTAAACTAGTCGGTGCAACCTCTCTCTCTCTCTCTCTCTCTCTCTCTCTCTCTCTCTCTCTCTCTCTCTCTCTCTTTATATATATATATATATATATATATATATATATATATATATATATATATATATATATATATATACACACACACACACAAACACACACACAGTACTCATTAGTACTCACAGTACCCATTTTGAAAATTAATATTTGTATCCATTTCTCAGTGAATATTTTGGTGCATTTAAACAAAACATATATATTTATATATATATATATATATATATATATATATATATATATATATATATATATATATATATATATATATATATATATATACAAAACAAGATATATTTATTAAAATAATATTTTAGTGACCAAAGATTTTTTTTTAAATTGAAAGATAATACAATTAAATTCAAGCAAAAAATAAATTACAATCTACAAAAATTTCAGCTAAATTCTTCACTTTTTTGCATCTCTTGATTTTTTTTCCCTCTTTTTTAAAATTGTATTTAATATTTTTTATAATATAAATTTGGTTGTTCTAGTTTTTGGACTGTTATCGTAAGTTATTTTGTTAGATAAGCTTCAGAAGCTTTGGCTTCAGTACTGACTCATCTAATGTATATGCACAAATATAATGTTGTATAGCTTCCTATTAAAAATATGAATTAAAAAAATTTAAATATATATATATATATAAAGAAACATTTATTTTATTAATACATCTGTCTTTTGATAATATCTTGGTATTTAGAAGGAATTGTATTTTTAATTGTTTTGTATATATATTTTGTAAAACATTTTAAGTGTTTATAATAATCATTGTGTTATTTGTCAAAGTAACATACCGTGTGTATATATTTTAACTTATGTGTGTGTGCGTGCGTGCGTGCGTGCATGCGTGCGTGTGTGTGTGCGTGTGTGCGTGCGTGTGTGTGTGTGTGCGTGTGTCAGTGTTATTTGTCAAATCGGGCCGGCGAACTTGCGTAAAAGTGGAGTGGTGGAGATCGAGGTGGGCAGAGGAAGGAAGGGGGTGTCCTCGAAAACAGTCCAGTTCACATACAGGGTGAGTCCAGTTCTTCATTACCCAGTATGCACTGCACACACATACTAACTTACACATACTAACTTAGTGGAAATGAATGTGTGTGTGTGTGTGTGTGTGTGTGTGTGTGTGTGTGCGCGTGTGTGCGTGTGTGTGTGTGTGTGTATGTGTGTCCGTAATGTATATCCGGTTATATGATAAGAGGTTTTTACAGTATAAAATATATTATGCCTGTGGATATTACTTATAAATAAAAAAATCAACCCGTGTGTGTGTGCGCGAGTGCGAGTACATGTGCATGTGCACGTGCGCGTGCATGTGTGTGTGTGTGTGTGTGTGGACAAGCCATCAGTGTTTGCCTGCAGGAGCGACTGATGCAATAAACCCCGCAGGAGAATCACTGCTGACCACACACACACACACACACACACACACACACACACACACACACATTTCATCAGATTATGTAATCATTACAATAAGATGGTAATACAGAGGTCTTGCCTGTCATTTCTGGCTATTTCCAGCTCTGTTGCACATCTTTACTGAAATATTACAATTTATGATATTTATTTATGATATTTATCTACAATTATTTTGAATGTATAATGTGCAGTTCAGTCTGTATATTTTACTGATGTAAAATCATTCATTTTTAACTCTTATATTAATTAATTAATTTTAAATGATTAAGAATTACAAATAATGTGTGTTAATTATTGTTTAATATAGAGTAATTAATTCATATGATAAAAAATTTATATATATATATATATATATATATATATATATATATATATATATATATATATACACATGTTTATTTATGTATTTATTATTTTTCATTTATTTATTTATTTTATGGTTTAAGGGTTACATTATTGAATTGTCAATATACCAAAAAAATGCTTTGTAAAAAAAATCTTTTTGAAGGTGCAGTATGTAAGTTTGCCACCCAGTGGTTGAACTAGGTATTGCACACCTTGTTCAAAACAACCGCAGGTTGCCAGATTGACGACTCAACAGCAGTTTGCCTGACTTTTGAGTCTAAAGGCTGATTTAAACCGTGTTGTAAATAAAAGCAACGGCACAGGATGGAAGGAAGATTTTCCTAACCAACACCTGAAGTATATATTTTAGAAACGGCTTCTATTTCTAGCAGATGAATAACCGAAAACTGACAATGTTAAGCTCAACTACACCTCATGTTCTTTATTCAGTGTTAAATGTTAATAATGCGAGTTTGAATGCCATTTTACATGAAATTTATTGCCATACTACTGAAAACAGCAGCAGACAGTCACCTCAGCAGATGTTCACCTCAGATCTGGAAAATAAAATAAAACGTTTGAAATTGAACTGTGATTTAATAATGTTAAAGAGGGTTAGTTTTATTAATTAGATTATAAACCTTACCATTTCGTTGGTGCGCAGTGAGTGCACTATTCTGTGCTTCTGAATGGCAGTTTAAATTTCTGTCATGTTTCGACCAGTGCAAACAGCCAAATTGCGGATCACTACGTATCTCGTCACATAGCGTGTTGTTAGGACACGCGGTTACAATGTAACCTACTCACCTAATGTTTACGTTCATAATATTTATATTATTTGATAATTAAGAACCACCTCATGTGGAACTCTGAATCTGCATCTCATTTCGGAGGGTGCTACTGTCCACCGGAGGTCGCATTTTGGTGGCGAGTTTGCATGTTCTTGCATGTCCTCCACAGTCCAAAGACAAGGCTAAAGGGCAATTGGATGAACTAAATTGGCTGCAATGTATGAGTGTGTATGGGTGTTCCCCTGTACTCCGTTGCAGCTGGAAGGGCATCCGCTGCATAAAACATTTGCCAGAATAGTTGGCGGTTCATTCTGCGGTGGCCACCTCTGAAAAGAAAGAAAATGAATGAATGAATGAATTGAGTTGTTAAAGTTGATTCTGATGAGTGTGATGTTTGCATCTGCAGGATCCTGTTCCTCTCAGTGTGTTTCCTAATCGAGGTCCCAAAGCTGGAGGAACAGTCCTCACTATTACTGGACAAGACCTGAACACGGCTTCAAAAGAAGACCTGCTCATCCTGGTGGGAGACGTGCCCTGCCGAGTGTGAGTATATCATGGGAAAAAAACACAACGCTCTCTGACTGCAGACTACAACAAGCATCTGTCAGTCTGGAGATTCTGATTCTGTTTTAAGTCTAATGTAAAGAAATATTAAGACAACATTTTGAAGTGTTTCTTTTGTCGCACTTTAACAATTTGTGTCTGTCGATTTCAATTACAGCACATATTTGTAAAGGCTGCTTTCTCCAAATGAGAACAATTTCCACTGTGGAAGCAGCTCTTATAGAACTGCCAAACTCTAGTTTCATCTGTATTCTGAGGGTGTTTTTGCTCATAAATAATTTGTCTGACTATTTATTTAACATTTTATTTGACAATAAATTATAAGAGGTGCGGCACGGTGGCTCATTGGTTAGCACTGTCGCCTCACAGCAAGAAGGTCGCTGATTCAAATCCCAGCGGGGTCAGTTGACATTTCTGTGTGGAGTTTGCATGTTCTCCCGGTGTTGGTGTGGGTTTTCTACAGGTGCTCCTGTTTCCAGTCCAAAGACATGCGCTATAGGTGAATTGAATAAACCTAATTGTCCATAGTGTACACTCTCTGAAATAAAGGTGCGCGAGATGTCATTGGGGTGGTACCTTTTTAAAAGGTACACATTTGTACTTAAAGGGTCCATATTGGTACCTCAAAAACATATATTAGTACCTAAAGATTTTAGGAGGAACACTTTTGTACTTTTTAAGTCGTAATATTGTACCCTTGAGGTATTAATATGAACCTTTTAGGTACACATTTGTACCTTTTGTAAAGGTACGACCCCAGTGACAGCTCGCGCACCTTTATTTCTGAGAGTGTATGAGTGTGTGTGTGAGCGATTTTGTATGGATGTTTCCCAGTGCTGGATAAGTTGGCGGTTCATTCCGCTGTGGTGACCCCAGATTAATAAAGGGACTAAGCCGAAAATTAAATGATTAAATGAAGGAATGTTTTTCCTTACTGTTCACGGTATTTTCTGTGTTTTGGAGCTTTAAAAAAAGATTTTCCACTCTAATGAGTAAAAAAAAAAACGAATTAAATTGGAAGAATGTTGGAAACTGTAAACACTGACTTTTAAAGTAGGAAAAATAAATACAACAAAAGATGGCGGAATTTTTTCAATTTTGGTTGAACTGACCATCTTCAGAACACAAACTAAGATTTTTTTTGTTTAACTCTGTTTTATTGATGCATATTAGTCAGCTACATTTTCTTCCTCTCTGAATCAAACAGTATATTCCAAGGACTGTCTTACCCACAGTCCAAAGACATGCGGTACATGTGAATTGGGTAGGCTAAATTGTCTGTAGTGTATAAGTGTGAATGAGTGTGTGCAACAATCATGCTGGATACGTTGGCGGTTCCTTCTGCTGTGGCAACCCCAGATTAATAAAGGGACTTAGTCAGATAAAAAAAATGAATGAATGAATTATTATTATTATTATTTTAAATGTGAGTGGAAGGGTTGCCAAATAGTGTAAAATTTCTCAGTATTACTGCAAACTGTATGTCTAACCTTTTCTACTTGAATAAACTGCATCAGATCATGCGTCCAATGTACATAATTGGATTTTTAGTGATTATTAATCAGAAGGCCATTGCATTTGACTGTGAAGATGACAAGGAAACATTTGCAGGTCTAAATAATGCTACTAGGGGGCACGCATGTCATGATTTTGCCAAGTACGTTGTGATCCAGGATTAACATCTATGTTGATCCTGGAACATCATTTTTGTTGGAAAATGTAATCCATACCTATTCCCTACCCCTAAACCCAACCATACCTGTAAATTATTCTCAAAGGCTGCATTTACACTGCACTGTTTAAGTGTTTTTTTTCTCCCATGTGGCACAGATCGGATATGGTCCATGTAGTGTAAGCAGGAACAAATCACATGGATTCCGATTTACTCAAATCAGATTCAGGCCTTGTTCATATGTGGAAACTTATCCGATATGAATCGGATTTGTGTCCTCGTGTCTGCAGTGTAAGCAGGTAGATCGGATTTTCACCTGTCAATGTGAGTCGCGCGTCATTAAAACCCGTAGCGAATGACGTCAAGTCTGATACTTTCTTTTCAGAACAGACTTCAGCAGAGTCCCAAACCTTAAATCTCATACACAAGGACTTAAACAGCTGTTATATTGTCATAAAGCACAAGTATTTAAGCATGTTAATGAGAGTGAGAGAGCGCAATGTCCGCTACGTAGCCAATATAAACTCATATAAAACTAGTGCATACATCACGTGCAAAAATCACGCCATGGACATAACATTAAGATGCCTAAAGGTTTAAAAAGCCTATATATCAAAAGAAGATGGACAAATGAGAACATTTCTGTCATAAACTATAGTAAAACAGCTTGTCAAAAGCTGCGAACAGATTACTTGCAGGAATAGAGAAAGAGCCCTCTTTAATTATCAGCTTTCTGTCAGCGCCCGCTCTTTTTTCCTGGTCATTGCGCCTTTACCATGTGCTGAGTAAATGCAGACGATCGGATACGAGTCATTTTTAAAAGATGATGTAAGCAGGTCATCAAACAAATCAGATACAGTCACAAAATCAGAATTGACCATCAAGATCTGCAGTGTAAATGCAGCCAAAATCAGAGGGGAATAATAGTTGGATAACATGTAGAAGTGGATAAACCTAAACATATCCATTAATTCTAATTGGTTGATTGGAATGTTGTTCCAGGATCAACATATGTTAATCAAGGTCCTATCTTATGAAATCAAGTTAGGGTATGGGGCAAAATCAAAAAAAGAAATTGATTTGAAAATCAAGATTTTATTAGATGAAATCTGAGAGCTCTCCAATCCTCTATATCAGTGTTTCCCAACCATGTTCCTGAAGGCACACCAATAGTACACATTTTCAACCTCTTCCTAATCAAACACACCTGAATCAACTCTTGAGAACATTAGAAGAGACTCCAAAACTTGAAGTTAATGGGCCAGATAATGGAGACAACCAAAATATGCACTGTTGGTGTGCCTCCGGGAACAGGGTTGGGAAACACTGCTCTATATACAGTAATGGTCTCAAGATGTTCAAAGTCCAGAAATGAAACCATAAAAACTGTGAAAACAGTCCATGTGACTTCAGTGGTTCAACTGTAGTCAAAACGAAGCTCCAAGAACACTTTTGTGCACCAAAACACTTGTAAATACTAGTTTTTTTTGGACAAAAGGGTGTTTGGTTTACTATGAACAAAGGTTTTTCAGGCATTTTTTTGGTGACAGAATTGGTTTTTTTTTTGGTGGACTAACCCTTTATTTACTGATTCAACTGGAGATACATATTAGTTCTGGACCTGCAGTGTTAGATGTTGTGTGTTGTTGTTGATTGTGTGTGTTGTTTTTCTGTATTAGTGAGAGTTTCGGAGATCAGATCACCTGTAAACTGTCTGAGTATCTGGGGGATACGGTTCCTTCTGCTCGCCTGGACGTCAAAGTTCAGTACGGGCCGCAAATCCCAACCAGCATCAAGACAGCCTTTCAGTTCTCCAACAACCCCTCAGTGTCGGACCATCAGCCCCGCAGCAGCTTCATCTGGTCAGAAAACACCACATCCATCAGTCCAAACCATACCATAGTACACATTCTTACAGCATTACCCACTTGTAGACACTCAACAGTAGTGCTTTTCATTAGGACATTATTTACTGTAGACATTTATTATTTGATATATGTATAGTAAGGGATTTTTTGATTGATTGATTGATTTATTGAAAAAATTATTTATTGATTGATTGATTGATTGATTGGTTGGTTGGTTGGTTGATTGATTTGTTAGTTGGTTGCTTTGTTGATTGATTGATTGATTGATTGATTTGTTGATTGGTTGATTGATTTGTTAGATGGTTGATTTGTCAATTTGATATATTGGTTGGTTGATTGGTTGCTTGATCAAGAATTGATTGATTAATTGATTGGTTGGTTGGTTGGTTGAATGATTGCTCTGTTGGTTGGTTGGTTGGTTGGTTGATTGATTGATTGATTGATTGGTTGATCAAGAATTGATTGGTTGGTTGGTTGGTTGATTGGTTGGTTAATTTGTTGGTTCATTGGTTGGTTGATTAAGAATTGATGGATTTGTTGGTTGGTTGATTGGTTGGTTGGTTCGTTCTTTGGTTGGTTGGTTGGTTGGTTGGTTGAATGATTGATTTGTTGATTGATTAATTGATTGATTGATCAAGAATTGATTGGTTGGTTGGTTAATTTGTTGGTTGGTTGGTTGACTAAGAATTGATTGATTGATTTGTTGGTTGGTTGGTTGGTTCGTTCCTTGGTTGGTTGGTTGGTTGGTTGGTTGGTTGATTGATTGATTGATTGATTGATTGATTAAGAATTGATTGGTTGGTTGGTTAATTTGTTGGTTGGTTGGTTGATTAAGAATTGATTGATTGATTTGGTTGATTGACTGGTTGGTTGGTTCGTTCTTTGGTTGGTTGGTTGGTTGGTTGAATGATTGATTGATTGATTGATTGATTGATTGATTGATTGATTGATTGATTGATTGGTTGATTGATTGATTGATTGATTGGTTGGTTGGTTGGTTGTTCAGTTCGTTCTTTGGTTGGTTGGTTGGTTGGTTGGTTGTTCATTTCGTTCTTTGGTTGGTTGGTTGATTGAATGATTGATTTGTTGGTTGGTTGGTTGATTGATTGATTGACTTGATTGATTGGTTGATTGATTGATTTGTTGGTTGGTTGATTGATTGATTGACTTGATTGATTGATTGGTTGATTGATTGATTGATTTGTTGGTTGGTTGGTTGATTGATTTGTTGGTTGTTTGGTGATTGATTGATTTGTCAATTAAATTTGTTGGTTGGTTGAGTGGTTAATTGGTTGGATGATTGATTAATTGGTTTGTTGGTTGATTGATTGATTTGTCAGTTTGATTGATTGATTGATTGATTGATTGCTTGATTGCTTGCTTGCTTGATTGATTGATTGATTGATTGATTGATTGATTGATTGATTGATTGATTGATTGATTGATTGATTGATTGATTGATTGATTGATTGAGCGCGCGTGCGTGTTTGGTTTTTAATATCATATTTTATTACACATTATAAGAATTTTTTTCCCAATAAACCAGTTTATAAATCATAAAGAATTATTTATTTCAGAAAGTAAAACTGCATGCAGCTGCATGTAGGGCAATAAAGTTTAGGGAAATACAGTTTGTACAGAAAAACAATGCCAAAAGCTTATGGAATGTCCCTACAATTCACAAAAGCAAATCTGTATGTGTGTGTTTTTTTAGTGGTGGCAGGAGAGTGGTGGTGCAGGGCTCTGGATTCGATCTGGTCCAGAAGGCCTCCATCAGGGTGGTGGCGTCTGCTGGAGAGTGGTCAGGACAGGCCATCCCGGAGGAGGTAAGGGAGATGCTGGTGTTTGTGTTTGTTTGGTGCTGCTTGAGTAAATCGCACTGCTCTGATGGATACGGTGAGAACTGCTCAACGAGGCCAGATTAAAGCAGCGTTTATCTCAGCCAAAACTCCACGAATGCTTCATTTCTTATCTGAGGAGCAGCTCCTTCTTCCTCTCCTCCATCTGTTCATCTATCAGATCAACACCCACACTGTGCGGGATTTCTGAATATCAGCCGGGAGGTCAACATCAAATTCACAATTCCTATTTTTATATTGCAGTACTTATTTTGAATTATTTTTAATGCTCATAAAGATATAGTTTACTGATCGTTTACCCCAATAAGCTTTAGTTAATAATGTTTTTTTAATTAATGTGGCATATTTTCTTTGTCCATCCATCCATCCATCCATCCAACTTATCAACTTAACTCTCCATCCATTCATCCATCATCCCTTCATTCATTTATCTGCATATTTATCTATTTATTCATCCATCCACCAACCCATCAGTTTATTCATCCATTTATCCGTCCATCCATCAGCCTATTTACCTTTTGGTTTATTCATCAATCAAATTGTTCAAACTATCATTTATTATTATTTAACATTTACTGAACTATCAATTTGTTTATCTGTCCATCATTTACTCATTTCGTCAACTTCACCATTCATTCCACCTATTTATCTCTTTATTCATGCATCCATCCATTCATCCACCCATGCATCCATATATATTTATCTTTTTATTTATTCACCCAACCATCAGTTTGTTTATCTATGCATTTATCTACCCATTAGATCATTTATCCATCCATCCATCCATCCATCCATCGATCTTCACCTAATCCATCAGTTTGACCATTCATCTGTCTGTTTATCTCTTTGTTCATCCATCCAACAATCCATCCATCCATTCACCCACCTATCAGACCATTTATTCATCTGTCTATCCATCGTCTACTTATCCATGTTCACCAATATATCCATCATCAGCCCATGTATCCATTTATTTCTCCATCCACCAACATACTCATCAATGTATCCATCTGGTATCTATCTTTATTCACCCAATACATTAATGTAACCATCTATCCATCCATCCAAACTGGATATCTATTCATTCATCCATCCTCTACCCATCCATCAATTTATACATCCAAGTATTTATAAATCCATCCACCTACCTCTCATCAGTTTTTTTTCCCATTCATTCATCAACCTATTTATCTATTCCTTCATCTATCATCTACCAAGTCAATTTAGCCACCTATTCCTCCATCATCCACCCATCCCACCAATTAAAACATCCTTCATCCATCCATTTGTTCGTCTGTCCTTCCATCCATCCACCAGTTCCATCCCTGTCTCTGTTGCTTTATTCATCATCTATCTTCATTCACCCAATCCATCAATTTAACCATCTATTCATTTATCCATCCATAATCCATTTTATTGTTCCGCCACCCATCTTTTAACTGCCAATTGGTCGAAATCAGATGCTGCCTTTCATTTTTTTCTTAAACAAGTTATTCGTGTAAATAAACATCACAGTAGGAAAGAAAAGAAGTCCCATGTCACGCAAACTTTAAATACACAAAAAGTAACAGTAACTCAATCTCTCTCTCTCTCTCTCTCTCTCCACAGTTCGTCGAGGACTTCCAACACAAAAACGACACTATGGTCACATTCCTGTCACCCGCAGTCAACGAGTCCCAGTCCTTCCGGACGTTCGTTCAGCTCGATAACCTCCAGATGGAGCTGACGCCGTTCGAGTATCACCCAAACCCCACATTTGATGAGCTCTCCAAGAGTGTGATCACCGAAAACAGCATGATCATCGTCACTGTGAGTGTCCGCTCCACATGTGTTTCAGACCATGCTCACACTAATGCGAAAAAAAGGGTTTCTTTTTGTTAATGAAGTTTTTGTCTGAACCATCTGCAATGAGCAAAGTTTCTATTTTATTTTCATCCTAGACTCATTGGGAATATGTGCCCAGGGATACATTTTTGAGAACCGAGAAATATGTACCCTGGATTAGGGTTGCACTATACTGGAATTGGGTACCAATCGATACTGAAATTTTAAAAACAGCTTATGGACAAACCAGCTGATCGACATGACTTTGAAACACTCCAGTGTCCCTGGACCTGTGGTTACACTCAGTAAACATTGGTGAGTTTGGTGAACTGATGACTTTCACGGCCAATCAAAGTCATTTCTGTTGAGCACATGAACCCAATGGCAAATCAGCGCTGTTTAAGAACCTGCTCAACAGCACTCAAATATTAGCGGGAAATGGAAGTTTTTAAAATTTCAGTTTCGATTGGTACCGAATTCCAGTATTGTAACAACCCTATAGAGAACATATAAACACAAGGTGATAACTAAACAAGACACAGGTTATTATAGTTAACGAAAACGAATGGAAAAAACGAAAACTAAAATTTTAAATAATTGTCGTTAACTGAAACTAGAACTAAAACTCTATTGTGTACATACAAAGCTAACTGAAACGAACTAAAATTATAGCAAAAACCTCCTTCTTGTGAATGTATTTAATACATAATTATACTGTAAGCCTTTTAGAAGTGAATATAATTCACGCTGCAGGTGTTTGACCCATACGGCACCTCATAGTCTGTAGTCTTGCTGCCATTGGCCAGATCGAGCCAGTTCTCCAAGTGGACATGACAGCAGCATGCTGACAGCATTAAATACAGACACTTAAAACTATTACTTTAAGACATTCGTGCCCAATAATGGGTTTTATTTCTGTATCCCGATCGTGAACAAATCTTTTTAACCGGATCTTCTAAGTGAACCGGTTGAACTAGTTCACCAAATCGAACTGAATCATTTGAAACGATTCGCGTCTCCAGTAAGCACTTATCCACAAACTACTTACTTTTTAACAAGCCTAATACCCCCTCTGACTCTAAATAATCCAGTATGTACTCTTATTCAGTTATTAGAACAGTAACATTACACTGAGATCAAATTTGAGAAGCGGTTAACCGATAATACTGCGCATTCGTGATTCAGTTAACCAAACACAAACAGTACATGACAGCCTGCTGTGACTGAACTAAACTTGAACAACTGCAGTGCGGGTAAACCGAGGGCTTGATTGAGAGGATCTGGCAAAACGTACGTTTATTTTATTACAGAAAATCGTAATGGAGTTTAAATAAGTGGATCATGCTTCAGTTGGGTTGCAAAACTTTACTGTAAGTCATTTTTCAGATCTCGGTAATGTTTTAACTGACTGAAATGACTATTGCTGACTACATGATGTTGAGTCCTAACATCCGCGTTAAATATCTGAACTTCCCATCACTACTGTGTATCTAACCTCAGAAGCACAAATATTGTACTTAAGGCTGCGGTCTTGTTATAATTGAATTTGAGGATGGTAGTGTGGTGGTAGTGTTCATGTGTCCTCTGAATACATGTTTCAAAAAATGTATAGCTGAGTTTTTATAATACAATATTTATTCTGTTGATTTTGAATCTTGCACCTAACAGATATCCTTATTTAGGGAAAAAAAACTAAAACTAATACTGAAACTAATAAAAACTAAACTAAGTAATTTCAAAATATAGAAACTAATAAAAACTAGTAAATCTGCCTCTAAAAACGAATTAAAACTGACTGAATTTGAAAACAAAAAGTCGAAACGAAATAAAAAATAGCTCACATATGGAACAAGGGAAACCCCTGGTGTATGGTCATGTGATGTACGTTTTCAGAAATGCTAGATGAAACGCTAGAGTGGACATGGATTGTTTTCAATCTAAAATGCCCTTTTAAAACTCAAACACATTAGTGTAAACGCGGTCTCACACACTGCTTCTTCACACTCGTAAACTTGTTTTCTGTGTGTCAGGGTCGTGGTTTTTCCAAAGCGATGACGGCGAAGGAGGCGCAGGCGTTTGTGGGGGATGTGCAGTGTATGGTCAACACGCTACAGGATGATAAATTATTCCTGGATCCGCCGATGAGCACACCTAGAGCTCGATCTAAGAGACAGAGGCGAGACACTGGGTCAGACCCGCTGGACCTGCTGGTGAGAAAACAACAGACATACACATCTATATCAGTCCATTTGTGTTTTTATATATATATGTGTGCGTGTGTGTGTGTGTGTGTGTTAGATTAAGTTTGGCAGGGGCGAGTGGGTGGTGGGCTCTGTCCACTATGAGAGGAAGTACAGTCTCCCGCTGGCCATCATCATCCCGGCGGTGGTGGTGCCCATGCTGATGATCATCGCCATCTCCGTGGTCTGCTACAGGTGAACATGCAGCACATCTGCTGATCCCAGAGCAGTTGATCTGAGGTAGCGTGAGCTGTGCTGAACTCATGAACTGATGATCTGTGCAGGAGGAAGAGTCAGCAGGCGGAGCGAGAGTACGAGAAGGTCAAACACCAGCTGGAGAACCTGGAGGAGAGCGTTCGAGACCGCTGCAAGAAAGAGTTCACAGGTCAACACGCACACACATATATACAATTCTGTCTGTCTGACATTTTATATATTTATATTTTCTATCTATCTATCTATCTATCTATCTATCTATCTATCTATCTATCTATCTATCTATCTATCTATCTATCTATCTGTCTGTCTGTCTGTCTGTCTGTCTGTCTGTCTGTCTGTCTATCTATCTATCTGTCAGTCTCTGTCTGTCAGTCTCTGTCTATCTATCTATCTAACTATCATCTATCTGTCTGTCTGTCTGTCTTTCTGTCTGTCTGTCTATCTATCTGTCTGTCTGTCTGTCTGTCTGTCTATCGTCTGTCATTCTCTCCGTCTGTCTATCTGTCTGTCTGTCTGTCTGTCTGTCTGTCTGTCTGTCTGTCTGTCTGTCTGTCTGTCTGTCAATCTATCTATGTATCTGTCTGTCTGTCTATCTATCTATCTATCTATCTATCTATCTATCTATCTATCTATCTATCTATCTATCTATCTATCTATCTATCTATCTATCTGTCCGTCCGTCCGTCCGTCCATCTGTCTTGTCTGTCTGTCTGTCTGTCTATCTATCTATCTATCTATCTATCTATCTATCTATCTATCTATCTATAGTCAGTCTGTCTGTCTGTCTGTCTGTCTGTCTGTCTGTCTGTCTGTCTGTCTGTCTGTCTGTCTATCGTCTGTCAGTCTCTGTCTATCTATCAATCTATCTATCTATTTATCTATCTGTCTGTCTGTCTGTCTCTCTGTTTGTCAGTCAGTCTGTCTGTCTATCTGTCTGTCCGTCCGTCCGTCCGTCCGTCCGTCCGTCCGTCCGTCTGTCTGTCTATCTATCTGTTTGTCTATCTATCTATCTATCTCTCTGTCCATCTGTCTGCTTATCTATGGCGTAACTTGCGGTGTACCTCAGGGATCTGTCTTTGGTCCAAAACCTTTTCTAAAAATAGGCAATGCTTTAAGAAATTGGTGAATGTCTGTCTGTCCGTCTGTCTGTCTATCTATCTGTTTGTCTATCTATCTATCTATCTATCTCTCTGTCCATCTGTCTGCTTATCTATGGCGTAACTTGCGGTGTACCTCAGGGATCTGTCTTTGGTCCAAAACCTTTTCTGAAAATAGGCAATGCTTTAAGAAATTGGTGAATGTCTGTCTGTCCGTCTGTCTGTCTGTCCGTCTGTCTGTCTATCTATCTATGGTATCTGCAATGTTGCCTCATATTTTGTGGAAAAAAATAAGGAACTTCATATTGTGAAATTGTCATCTTGAGGTCAGATGTCTCTGAAAGAGTTTTTCTGAATACAGTAGAAGCGCTGATGCTGAACGAGTCGTTTTCCACACAGATCTGATGATTGTAATGGAGGATCACACTAATGACATCAGCGAGGGCCGAATCCCCTTCCTGGACTACAAGACCTACACTGACCGAGTTTTCTTCCTGCCCTCGAAAGATGGCGCCAATGATGTCATGATCACTGGTAAACTGGACATCCCAGAATCCCGCAGGGCGACGGTCACGCAGGCACTGAACCAGTTCTCCAATCTGCTCAACAGCAAAACCTTCCTCATCAATGTATGAAACACACACACACAGTTAAAAATATATGATCAACAATTATGAACATTTATTTTTATGTTATTTTGACATATTAACCAAGCTTCAACTTAATTTTTTTCACGAGTTCACACTTAGCTGATGATTGATGAAGTTTACACTTAGCTGATGAAGCAAGTTTGCACAGAAATGATAGTCAGCCTGTTTAAGGACTAGAACCGGTGATGTTCTTGCTGTGAGGCAAAAGTGTTAATTATTGGGCCACCGTGCTGCCCTATGAAGGGAAAGGTGGAGGAGTAGGGGTGGAAGGGGGGATTCTTCAAGGCGAAGATGACTGTAGTGAGAAACCCTGGCTCTTTATAGTGAGTTAGGAATCGTCTGATTGGTGAATCATGCATTAGTTAATGAGGAACCAGCCGTGTTCAATCATAATCACGTGATCTCCTTGAAATTAGTTTATAAATAAATTTCACAACGTCACGAGTATTTTTATTGCTTTTGTTTTATTATGTTTTGTTTGTTTGTTTGTTTGTTTTTTGTTTGTTTGTTTCTTTTTGTTTTGTTTTGTTTCTTTTTGTTTTGTTTTGTTTGGTTTCTTTTTGTTTTGTTTTGTTTGTTTTTGTTTTGCTTTGTTTTGTTTCTTTTTGTTTTGTTTCTTTTTGTTTTGTTTTGTTTCTTTTTGTTTTGTTTGGTTTCTTTTTGTTTTATTTTGTTTCTTTTTGTTTTGTTTGTTTCTTTTTGTTTTGTTTTGTTTGTTTCTTTTTGTTTTGCTTTGTTTTGTTTCTGTTTGTTTTGCTTTGTTTTGTTTCTTTTTGTTTTGTTTTGTTTTGTTTCTTTTTGTTTTGCTTTGTTTTGTTTCTTTTTGTTTTGCTTTGTTTTGTTTCTTTTTGTTTTGTTTTGTTTTGTTTCTTTTTGTTTTGCTTTGTTTTGTTTCTTTTTGTTTTGTTTTGTTTCTTTTTGTTTTGTTTGGTTTCTTTTTGTTTTGTTTGGTTTCTTTTTGTTTTATTTTGTTTCTTTTTGTTTTGTTTTGTTTGTTTCTTTTTGTTTTGTTTTGTTTCTTTTTGTTTTGTTTGTTTCTTTTTGTTTTGTTTTGTTTCTTTTTGTTTTGCTTTGTTTTGTTTCTTTTTGTTTTATTTTGTTTCTTTTTGTTTTGTTTTGTTTCTTTTTGTTTTATTTTGTTTCTTTTTGTTTTGTTTTGTTTGTTTCTTTTTGTTTTGTTTTGTTTGTTTCTTTTTGTTTTGTTTTGTTTCTTTTTGTTTTGCTTTGTTTCTTTTTGTTTTGTTTTGTTTCTTTTTGTTTTGTTTTGTTTCTTTTTGTTTTGTTTTGTTTCTTTTCTTTTTGTTTTGTTTTGTTTGTTTCTTTTTGTTTTGTTTTGTTTGTTTCTTTTTGTTTTGTTTTGTTTCTTTTTGTTTTGCTTTGTTTCTTTTTGTTTTGTTTTGTTTCTTTTTGTTTTGTTTTGTTTCTTTTTGTTTTGTTTTGTTTCTTTTCTTTTTGTTTTGTTTTGTTTGTTTCTTTTTGTTTTGTTTTGTTTCTTTTTGTTTTGCTTTGTTTCTTTTTGTTTTGTTTTGTTTGTTTCTTTTTGTTTCGTTTTGTTTCTTTTTGTTTTGCTTTGTTTCTTTTTGTTTTGTTTTGTTTCTTTTTGTTTTGTTTTGTTTCTTTTTGTTTTGTTTTGTTTCTTTTCTTTTTGTTTTGTTTTGTTTGTTTCTTTTTGCTTTGTTTTGTTTCTTTTTGTTTTGCTTTGTTTCTTTTTGTTTTGTGATGTTTCTTTTTGTTTCGTTTGGTTTCTTTTTGTTTTGTGATGTTTCTTTTTGTTTCGTTTGGTTTCTTTTTGTTTTGTGATGTTTCTTTTTGTTTCGTTTGGTTTCTTTTTGCTTTGTTTTGTATCTTTTTGTTTTATTTTTGTTTCTTTTTGTTTTGTTTTGTTTTGTTTCTTTTTGTTTTGTTTTGTTTCTTTTTTGTTTTGTTTTGTTCGTTTTGTTTTGTTTTATTTTGTTTATTTTTGTTTTGTTTTTATTATGTTTTTATTATGTTTTTTAAATAATCCTATTCTGCTCACCAAGGCTGCAGGGGAAAATATTGTAAAATATAATTACAATTTTAAAATAACAAATTTCTTATTAAATGTAGTGTTTTAGAGATTAATTGTCAGCATCATTAGTCATCTTCAGTGTTGCATGATCCTTCAGAAATTAATATAAAACTCTGATGTGATGATCACGAAGCATATTATTTTTAGTGTTGTGCTGCTTTATAATAATAGTGGTATGTATTTTATCCATTAAACACATGTTAAATTTATCAAAAGTGAAATTAAAGACATTTATGCAAAAGTTTGGGAACTTTCTACAGAATCTGAAAATATGAAGAATTTTAACAAAAATAAGTAAGATCATACAAAATGCCTGTTATTGTTTTATTTAGCGTTAGTATTTAGTTTATTTAGATGTTTTAAGATATAATGTATTGCAAATCTGAGATTTTTTTTGACAGAATTCAGACTTTATATGACTTTTTTTCTGCAGTTGAAATGAGTTTATAAGCATTTTTTTTTTACAATTTATACTTTTATTTCTCCCAATTCTGAGCTTATATCTTACTATATGGAGTTTTTATTCTCAGAAGTGCAACTTAAAATCTCAAACTAGTTCGTATACTCCATTAATCATTGGCATCCTCACCTTCTGGTTTTAAATGGTTAATAGCTGAAAAGGTCAGTAAATAAAGATTTGAGGATAATTGTTGGGGTTTCTCATCAGGAACGACACATGCATGAGTGATGGAGCCCTGTAGACTTCTTTCAGACGTTCACTCAATTATAGCCAACGACAGTAAAATGGCCCCCGAGGACTCAATCAGCTCCGCGCACTCATTAAAGTCTTTTATATTCATGCCGGAAACACAATTAAACATTTACGTTTAATGGCACACATGTAAACGCATAAACAAGCTCAGCGTTCGAGACCGGCCTGTAATTATGTCCCTGGTGTTTATATCGTTGCACGCAGCACACAAAAGTCCATCATAACCAGACAGCAATAAAACTTAATGATCATTAGAATAAAACAAGACGCTTGTTTGAGATGTGAGTCTGAATGCTGTACTGTTAGAATTGTACACAAAAGAACAAGAATCGTACACGAAAAGCTGTTCACGTCACAGGATAGCAACAAAAATATACATACAAAATTCTAATGTTTTTCTAAATTCTCACAATATTACGCAATACTGACTCTTTTTCGACAATATTTCGAATACTGAATCTTTTTAACAATATTTCGCAATACTGACTCTTTTCGATCATATTTTTACAATACTGACTTTTTTCGACAATATTTCACAATGCTGACTCTTTTCAACAATAATTCGCAATACTGACTCTTTTTGACAGTATTTTGAATACTGACTCTTTTCGACAATATTTTGCAATACTGACACTTTTTGACAGTATTTCGCAATACTAACTCTTTTCAACAATATTTCGCAATACTGACTCTTTTACGACAATATTTAGCAATATTGACTCTTTTCGACAATACTGACTTTTTTGGACAATACTGACTCTTTTTGACAGTATTCCTAATACTAACTCTTTTCAACAATATTTTGCAGTACTGACTCTTTTCAATAATATTTGGCAATACTGACTCTTTTTTGACAATATTTCGCAATACTGACTCTTTTTGACAGTGATTTGAAAACTGACTCTTTTCGACAATAATTCGCAATACTGACTCTTACAACAATATTTAGCAATACTTACTTTTTTCAACAATATTTCTCATTATTGACTCTTTTCAACAATATTTCACAAGACTAACTCTTTTCAACAATATTTTACATGACTAACTCTTTTTAACAATATTTCGCAGTACTGACTCTTTTCGACAATATTTCACAATACTGACTCTTTTTCGACAATATTTCACAATACTGACTCTTTTTCGACAATATTTTGCAATACTGACTCTTTTTGACAGTAATTTGAAACCTGACTCTTTTCGACAATAATTCGCAATACTGACTCTTTTTGACATTATTTTGAATACCGACTCTTTTCGACAATATTTCGAATACTGAATCTTTTTAACAATATTTCGCAATACTGACTCTTTTCGACAATATTTCGAATACTGAATCTTTTTAACAATATTTCGCAATACTGACTCTTTTCGATCATATTTTTACAATACTGACTTTTTTCGACAATATTTCACAATGCTGACTCTTTTCAACAATAATTCGCAATACTGACTCTTTTTGACAGTATTTTGAATACTGACTCTTTTCGACAATATTTCGCAATACTGACTCTTTTCGACAATATTTTGCAATACTGACACTTTTTGACAGTATTTCGCAATACTAACTCTTTTCAACAATATTTCGCAATACTGACTCTTTTACGACAATATTTAGCAATATTGACTCTTTTCGACAATACTGACTTTTTTGGACAATACTGACTCTTTTTGACAGTATTCCTAATACTAACTCTTTTCAACAATATTTTGCAGTACTGACTCTTTTCAATAATATTTGGCAATACTGACTCTTTTTTGACAATATTTCACAATACTGACTCTTTTTGACAGTGATTTGAAAACTGACTCTTTTCGACAATAATTCGCAATACTGACTCTTTTACAACAATATTTAGCAATACTTACTTTTTTCAACAATATTTCTCATTATTGACTCTTTTCAACAATATTTCACAAGACTAACTCTTTTCAACAATATTTTACATGACTAACTCTTTTTAACAATATTTCGCAGTACTGACTCTTTTCGACAATATTTCACAATACTGACTCTTTTTCGACAATATTTCACAATACTGACTCTTTTTCGACAATATTTCGCAATACTGACTCTTTTTGACAGTAATTTGAAAGCTGACTCTTTTCGACAATAATTCGCAATACTGACTCTTTTTGACATTATTTTGAATACCGACTCTTTTCGACAATATTTCGCAATACTAACTCTTATCAACAATTTTTCGGAATACCGACTTATTTTTGACAATATTTTGCAATACTGACTGTTTACAACAATTTTTCACTATACCAACTCTTTTCACCAATATTTCGCAATATTGACTTGTCTTGACAATATTTTTAAAAACTGACTCTTTTCGACAATATTTCGCAATACTAACTCTTATCAACAATATTTCGGAATACCGACTTATTTTTGACAATATTTTGCAATACTGACTGTTTACAACAATTTTTCACTATACCAACTCTTTTCACCAATATTTCGCAATATTGACTTGTCTTGACAATATTTTGCAAAACTGACTATTTTTGACATTATTTCGCAATACTGACTCTTTTCCGACAATACATTGAATACTGACTCTTTTCGTCAATATTTCAATTACTGACTATTTTTGACAATATTTCAAATACTGAATCTTTTCCACTATATTTGGCATACTATCTTTTTTCAACAATATTTGGAAAGAATGAATCTTTTCAAATTACGACTTGACAGAGAGGTCTGGCTTTACATCTCACATTATGGTAATTTTTCAGCAAATTTGTGACTATTTGTCGCAGTACAGTTTGTGTCTACCAAAGCTAACTCTTTTCTGCATAACAAAACTTTGTCGCAATTCTGACTTTTTTCACAATACTTTTACTAGACATTACGATACCTCTCAATTGCAAGAAAGCCAAAATTATGAAGTAAAAAGTTACCCTTTAAGTTTTTCTACAGTATTCTGTGAAGAAATTAATTCTATAGTAAAATCAGTAGTGTTTGTAAAAACTGATCTCTCTCTCTCTCTCTTTCTCTGTGTTTGTGTGAAGTTTATCAGAACACTGGAGGGCCGTCCGGATTTTAACGCCAGGGCCAAAGTGTATTTTGCATCTCTGCTGACCGTAGCTCTTCATGGTAAACTGGAGTATTACACCGACATCATGAGGACACTTCTGCTGGGGCTCATGGAGGATTACGTTCACAGCAAGAACCCAAAACTGCTGCTCCGCCGGTGAGACACCATGACATCTATGTAAAACAAAGATAAAGCATATATAATAAACATTTTAAAAAGAGGAAAAATCAAGAGAAAGAAAAAATATCTAACATTTTTATTGAAAATTTGTAGTTTGTAATTTTTTTTTTGAATTTAAGGGTATCATCTTTATATTTCTAAAGATGTTTGGTGACTAAAATATTATTTTGATAATAATAAAACCAATATTTTAAAATGTAATGATAATAATAATAATTATTATTATTATTATATATTAGGGCTGCAAAATATATCTTTTCAGCATCGATATCGCAATGTGATCATTTACAATAGTCACCTCGCGAGTACATGCAATGTTGAGTCTGGATTATAATTTAGTATTCTGTGAGTGTTTTTAGATGCCTTTGATTGTGTGAGGGTTTTAAAAGCATTGAAGCATAAGAAACGGCACCGTTTGTATCTTAGCAAATTAATAACGATTAATTTTATTGAATTGTTTATAAAACAAAAACGATGCAGTATTATTTTACATTTGATTATTTAATTACTGTATACCTGAATACTGTTTGACTCCTCGTAAAACAATCAAACACTGTTTATTTAATTTGTATCCATTTCATTATTAAATGTATCTATGCTTGTAGACCGTTTCTTATATTTTACGCATATGCACTCCCCTAAAGAATCATCCCAATCGATCTAAAATTATCATTTCTTTCCAAATAGTTATTCAACTCATCTAGTGAAACTGTATTCCTATCTGTATATATCACATAATAAAAAAATATCGCAATGTTAGATTTTTCCAATATCGTACACCCCTAATATATATATATATATATATATATATATATATATATATATA
>NC_079459.1:31534117-31604117 GCF_903798145.1 Danio aesculapii | reverse complement strand
GAAGACGTCACTCACACTCTTGGTTTACTCTGGAACTCACAGGAAACGCCCTGCTGGAGGACGATAAAGTTTTCCACCTGGTGCGACCGGCCGACGAGCTGGATGAGATCAAATCCAAGAGGGGAAGCATAAAGGACAAATCCATGACCAAAGCCATCACTGAGATATATCTCACCCGACTGCTCTCCGTCAAGGTACAGGAACACTGGTATTTCATTTTCAGGGTATTTCAGTAAAGAACGCACAGTACAGCGGGACGGGATTTTATCAGGGTTGTTGGAAATGCTTAGAAATTTTAACCCTAATGTTTTTGAGGAAATGTGGAAATGTGATTTTGTTGCTTTCGTAATTGTTTATCGTACTAAATAGGTCATAACAAATGAACCATATAAATAAAATCTAAATAAACCTCTTTGCTTTTGCATAAAATGAAAACGTTGGAGTCTGCACAGGTGCCTGTAGTGTGATGTGTGTGTCTTTCATTAATTTGTGTCCTTTGAAATTAAAATAAATATAATTTTAATATAAAATTTGACATTTAAGGTGCAAGTAAGAGAGATTTAGGAGAGTAAATGACAGTAATTCAACCTTGGGCTGAGGGCAAACATGCTATCAAAAATTCCTTAGAATACTATACTATACTATACTATACTATACTATACTATACTATACTATACTATACTATACTATACTATACTATACTATACTATACAACATTACACTATACTATACTATACTATACTATACTATACTATACTATACTATACTTTACTATACTATACTATACTATACTATACTATACAACATTACACTATACTATACTATACTATACTATACTATACTATACTATACTATACTATACTATACTATACTTTACTATACTATACTATACTATACTATACTATACAACATTACACTATACTATACTATACTATACTATACTATACTATACTATACTTTACTATACTATACTATACTATACTATACAACATTACACTATACTATACTATACTATACTATACTATACTATACTATACTATACAACATTACACTATACTATACTATACTATACTATACTATACTATACTATACTATACTATACTATACTATACTATACTATACTATACTATACAACATTACACTATACTATACTATACTACATTACACTATACTATACTATACTATACTATACTATACTATACTATACTATACTATACTATACAACATTACACTATACTATACTATACTATACTATACTATACTATACTATACTATACTATACTATACTATACTATACTATACAACATTGCACTATACTATACTATACTATACTGAATTATACTATACTATATTATACTATACTATATTATACTATGCTATACCCAACTACATTATACTATACTGCATTATACTATACTATACTATACTATACTATACTATACTATACTATACTATACTATACTATACTATACTATACTATACCATACTATACTTTACTATACAATACTTATACTATACTATACTACATAATACTCTGCTGCATTATACTATACTATGCTACATTATACTATACTGTACTATACTCTATTATACTACATTATACTATACTGCATTACACTATACTATACCAAATATACTATTCTACATTATACTATACTATACTATATTATACTATGCTATACCCAATTACATTATAATATACTGCATTATACTATACTATACTATACTATACTACATTACATTGTACTATATTATACCATACTACATTATACTTTACTATGCTATACTATACTACATTATACTATACTATACTACATTATACTATACTGTATCATACTGCATTATACTATACTATACTATACTATACTATATATATAGAATAAAAGAAGGATTAGCATTTGATATGATGAGATGAAGTGTGTGTACTTTTAAAGCACTTTTAAAGTGCTGAGAAAGTTTACAAATGGACCTGTGAGTGAGAGTGAATGAATGTGAGTGACTGACTGACTGAATGAATAAGTGAATAAATTAAATGTGAGTGAGTGAGTGAAATTAATGAATGAAAGAATGAATGTGAGAGTGAGAGAGTGAAATTGGTGAGTGTGAGAGAGAGAGAATGACAGTGAGTGAGTGAGTGAAATGGGTTAACGTTAGAGAGAGTGAATGAATGAATTTGAGTGAGTGTGTGAATGAATGAATGAATGAATGAATGAAATGGATGAATGTGAGTGAAGGGAGCGAATGAGTGAGTGAGTAAATGCAGAGAGTGAATGAAGGAATGAAAGTCAGTGAGTGAGTGAATGAAATGTGTAAATCTGAGTGAATGAGTGAATGAGTGAAAAAACGAATAAGTGAATGTGAGTGACAATCAGCTTTGCTTGGATGCTACTTATGAGCAAAATCCTGTCCTCCAGCAGTGTGTGTGTGTGCGCGTGCGTGCGTGTGTGTGTGTGTGCGTGTGTGTGCGTGTGTGTGCGTGTGTGTGTGTGTGTGTGTGTGTGTGTGTGTGTCATATAATTATTATAACCTCCATAAACCCGCATGAAGTGAGTGTTCATGTGTTCTCTTAACTGGTGGCGTGTAAATCTAATTGCGTCTGATTGGTTCGTCTCCTGTCCTCGTGTTGGAGGCCGTAAATTGAGCGATTAGAGAGACTAATTAGCGCGCACGTCTTTCGCCTTGTACAGAAGTAATTCAGCAGCACGTAAAGCTGTCAGCGGCGACAGAAACATGGAGAGGAGAAGTGTGTAACGTCAGGCCGATCACACACACTGAACAGCCATGTGTGACTGTCAGGAAACCCAGCAGAAAGGAAACCTGACACTTCTCTGCCTTTTTTTTTTTGAGGTCTGTGTTACGTTTCAGGTCTTAGATTGGTTTTTGAGATTTTTTAAAATCATTTTAGTCACCTGAGCCACAAATAATTGACTTAAACAGCCTCAAGGCTTCAGTAAACATGCACACACACATATATATATATATATATATATATATATATATATATATATATATATATATATATATATATATATATATATATATATATATATATATATATAGTTACATATATGTACGTATATGAAGTAATTTTTATTATAGTTTTTATTTTTATTTAACAGAGAGATTTTTTTAACACATTTCTGAACATAATAGTTTTTATAACTCATTTCTAATAACTGATTTAGTTTATCTTTGCCATGATGACAGCACATAATATATTACTGGACATTTTTCAAGACACTAGTATTCAGCTTAAAGTGACATCTAAAGACTTAACTAGATTAATTAGGCAAGTTAGGGTAATTTGCCAAAATATACTGCCGTAGGAAAAAAATACTCCTTAAAGGGGCTAATAATATTGACCGTAAAATGGTTTTTAAAATAATTAAAATGGTTTTTATTCTAGCTGAAATAAATGTGAATATTGTGGCAGTAGCAGGTCTCGGTACTTGCTCTGTCATAATAATCAAAGCAGCAACGGCGGCGGCAAAGCAGATCTACTCCGCCAAGACCAAACACATCAACATTGCTAAATACATATTTGTTACCATGCTGAATCCTTCAGAGAGTTGTTATGAGAGAAATATAATATAATGTACTTTATTTTATTAATTGTGTTATATATTGTTCATATTATTGGAGGTTTTGTTTAGTTTTTGGAGTAAAACTGGAGTTTGAGAGCAGTAATCGGAAATCTTAAACTTTTATTGTATAATCTAAAATACTTTTTATATTAGTTATACTAGATTCTTTGACAATATATTAGATTATTTGAATTAATTACATTTTCTCTTGTGTGGCAGAAGCTGAAGATATGAGGGCCTTTCAATTTGCTGGCATTCAAAGTTATATATTTTGTGCTAAATTTTGAAGCCCCGATATTTTTTTTTTGGCCCTCAGGTCAGTGTGATTTGATTTTGAGTATCTACTAATACCTAAACCCGATCCAATATTTCTATAATACATAAAGAATAAAGAAGAGCGAAGAAACAGATCCAGGATGTTCCTTATTCTTTATTTAATTCACCTTATTTTAACATTCAACAACTCTGTTAACACACAGAGCCCTTCTGTGAGATAGCTTGAACAATCAAGTAATAAATAACATCAATTCTTCAGTCTTGACTTTAGTGCAACGGTAAATATATAAAATCTAATATAAAAACAAAGAGCACCTCAACTTAAAATACCCGGCAGGCAATTACAAGTTTACATCTCTCACAGTTTGCTATGGCAATGTTGTCATCATCAGCTTTATAATACCTCCAGACCGCAGACATACTCGCGCTTTCCGCTTCAAGCTGCTTCCGTGTTCTACTTTACCAGCATTTAACCAATAGCGTCTCTGCAACAAAGTGATGTCATGCCACACGTGTTGCTGTTTCTGTGGGAAATCAAGAAAGAGGTCTAACTCTGTGCCACCGCATAACTATAGATGTGTTCAAAAATAATCAGAATATATATATATATATATATATATATATATATATATATATATATATATATATATAAATACAGTTGAAGTCAGAATTGCTAGCCCTCCTTTGAATTTTTGTTTCTTTTTTAAATATTTCCCAAATTATGTTTAACTGAGCAAGAAAATGTTCACAGTATGTCTGATAATATTTTTTTCTTCTGGAGAAAGTCTTATTTGTTTTAATTCAGCTAGAGTAAAAGCAGTTTTTAATTTTTTCTAAAACATTTTAAGGTCAAAATTATTAGCCCCTTTAAGCTAAATATTTATTTGATAGTCTTCAGAACAAAACATCAATATACAGTAACTTGCCTGGCAACCCATCTCTGAGAAACATCCATACACACTCATACACTACAGACAATTTAGCCTACCCAATTCACCTGTACCGCATGTCTTTGAACTGTGGGGGAAACCGGAGCACCCGGAGGAAACCCACGTGAATGCAGGGAGAACATGCAAACTCCACACAGAGATGCCAACTGGCCCAGGCGAGGCTCGAACCAGCGACCTTCTTGCTGTGAGGCGACAGCACTACCTACTCACTACCCTCTCACTTAAATAGATAGTTTAATACATAATTTATATACATTAGTTATGCTTTATTTGTATTATAATTGATAATGTATCCAAATCTGAGCCGACATGGTGGCTCAGTGGTTAGCACTGTCACCTCACACCAAGAAGGTTGCTGGTTCAAGTCCCAGCTGGGTCAGTTGGCATTTCAGTTTGCATGTTCTCCCCATGTTGGTGTGGGTTTCCTCTGGGTGCTCCGGTTTCCCCCACAAGCCCAAAGACATGCGCTATAGGTGAATTGGGTAAGATAAATAGTCTGTAGTGATTGAGTATGTATGGATGTTTCCCAGTACTGGGTTGCAGCTGGAAGGGCATCCACTGTGTAAATCATATGCTGGATAAGTTGGCGGTCCTTTCCGCTGTGGCAACCCCTGATTAATAAAGGGACCGAAAAGAAAATGAATGAATATTTAACACTGATTTGGGAACTTTTCTGTGGGTTCATAGCAAAATGAAAAATCTGAAATGTATTCTGACTTCTTAAAGAGCCCATGGCAGTTTTATAGTGACTTCTTTCAGTTAGTTAAAACATTTCTTCATGTGTGATATAATAAAAAAAAGAGCGCTTTCAAAAACAGAATGGATGTCTAACTGCTGAACTATAATCACCTTGTTTGTGTGTGTATGTGTGTGTTTTCAGGGTACGCTACAGCAGTTTGTGGATGATTTCTTCCACAGTGTTCTCTGCTCCGGCGCTGCCGTCCCGCCGGCTGTGAAATATTTTTTCGACTTCCTAGATGAGCAAGCGCTGCGACACGAGAATGTAGACGAGGAAACCATCCACATCTGGAAGACCAACAGGTGTGTGTGTGTCAGTGTGTGTGTGTTGTGGCTCTGCTCTCTGACTGTCGCTGCTCTCCAGAGACGCCTCGGCATATGCTAATGACAGCGACGCATTCATTTATTCTGCCTGATGTGTGTGTGTGATTGACAGCTGCCGCAGAGATGTGAATAAATGCGACGAGCAATATCATCACTCCAGCAGCTTCTATTAAATATAAACCCGCTCGCAGCCAAACAAACACCTTAATTATGTCCCTGGTTAATTTAATTGTTCTGTTATTATACACCTTTTTGTTTTGTTTTTTCAGCGCTGTTCTCCACAGAGAATCCACTAGCCAATATATATTCCAGAACCAGTCATGTGAATGAGGTTTTTTTTTTAAACCGGCTCAGCGGAAACAAAAGCCGGAGCTGTTTAATAACCTGTTTGAAATTCCGCCGCCGTCTGTCCGTGTTCATGCTCTGCCGGCGCGAGTATTGAGTGAATTATTTGCTCTGTACTGACTTTATGCTCCGGTTGCAGGAAAGACTCGCTATCGAACGGATTAAATGCATAATTAGCCGTGTTTGCTTAGAAGAGCATCAGCGTCGTTCATCCTGAGGGTTAGAGATTTAAAACAAGCCCCTGATTGTCATTATTAAACTATGGCACATCATTCGTCCTGCACCGCTGGATACGAATGATTCCTCAAGAAGTATGACTTGCGCTGAGAGATCTGAGCCATAGCAACCACCCACATCACGATAGCAACGGGCTAAACACTGTGAACACTTTATCACGGACTTGGAACACCCTAGCAACAGCATAGCAACCCACAAAAACAACACCCCTATAACGTTAGCAACACAAAAAAATTATCACACATATTTTGAAGCAACATCTTAGCAACCAACTGGTACCTTAGCAGCCAACTGGTGCCTTATAATATAACTCAAAACACCTTAGCAACAGTATCAACATACAAGAACAACACTCTAAACACCTTAGCAACCAATAAGCATCAATGACTCATAACTCCCTAGGAAGAGCAAAGGTACACAAAAAGCAACACTCTGAACACCTTAGCAACCAACTGACATCTTATCAACAACTCAAAATTCACTAGCAACAACATAGCAACACACAAAAACAACACTCTGAACACCTTAGCAACCAACTGGTACCTTATCAACAACTCAAAATTCACTAGCAACAACAAAGCAACACACAAAAACAACACTCTGAACAACTTAGCAACCAACTAGTACCTCATCAATGACTCAGAACTCCCTAGGAAGAGCAAAGCAACATACAATACTCTGAACATCTTAGTACCTTATCAATGACTCAAAATTCACTAGCAACAGCATAGCAACACACAAGAACAACACTCTGAACACCTTAGCAACCAACTAGTACCTTATCAACGACTCAAAATTCACTAGCAACAGCATAGCAACACAAAAAAACAACACTCCAAACAACTTAGCTACCAACTGGTACCTTATCAACGACTCAAAATTCACTAGCAGCAGCTTAGCAACACAAAAACAACATTCTGAACAACTTAGCGACCAACTGGTACCTTATCAATGACT
The DNA here is from genome assembly GCF_903798145.1 of Danio aesculapii. Lineage (NCBI taxonomy): Eukaryota > Metazoa > Chordata > Actinopteri > Cypriniformes > Danionidae > Danio > Danio aesculapii. Next base: position 31,596,706 of record NC_079459.1, on the reverse strand, counting down.
CAAAATTCACTAGCAACAGCATAGTAACACAAAAAACACCCTGAACAACTTATCTATTAACTGGTACCTTATCAATGACTCAAAAATCATTAGTAACAGCATAGCAACACACAAAAACAACACTCAGAACAACTAGTATCTTATAAATGACTCAGAACTCACTAGGAACAGAATAGCAACACACAATAACAACACTCTGAACATCTTAGCAACCAACTGGTACCTTAGTAACCAACTGCTTTATCAACAACTCACTAGCAACAGCTTAACAACATACAAAAACAACACCCTGAACACCTTAGCAACCAACTAATACCTTATAAAGGACTCAGAACTCACTACAACAGCATAGCAATCTTGGTGATTTTCGTATTTATCTGTCACTACTACAAATAAATACAAATGTAATTCCTAAAATTATATTATAGTTCCTAAAAATTTGGGTCGCAGCTTGATGACCATGTAAAAATGTGGGTCCCATGGCCAAACCAGTTGAGAACCACTGCCATAGGCAACACACAAAAACAAACACAGAACACCTAAGCAACCAACTAGTGTGCGAAAAAACTACTCTATATTCTGATTTAGTTGGATGTATATAAACATACTGAAATAAAACTGTCAGCTACCTCCGGTTCACGCAGTCGTTAAATATATGTGATCTTTATCAATTTTGTTTTAAATCCCTAAAAAAGATTCCTCTAGATGCAAGGCTGCTGAGATGTGGAACCAGATTATTAAATCATATATTTGGTGCAAAAACAAAACTACCTTGACTAACTGAAGTATTTCTCACATCTTCTCTAATACTGATCCGCAGTTTGCCGCTGCGCTTCTGGGTGAACATCCTGAAGAACCCGCACTTCATTTTTGATGTGCACGTGACCGAGGTCGTGGACGCCTCTTTGTCCGTGATAGCTCAGACCTTCATGGATGCCTGCACCAAAACAGAGCACAAACTGAGTCGGGTGAGTGCCTGCGAATGAGCCACAGACAAATAAAGACGAGGAATGAATCATTTATGGACTCGCTGTCTGTCTCTGTTGCCTCCAGGATTCTCCCAGCAACAAATTACTCTATGCAAAGGAGATCTCTACCTACAAAAGGAACGTAGACGAGTAAGTGTCTCAGCCTCCAGCCGAACGCCCACAGATGCTTTACAAGACTGTCTAATACGTGTCGTGCTCAAAAAAACTTTCTCTGTGTGATTTGATTGACTGGGTTTATGCAATATTTGAGTCAGCGTGTAAGTCCACTGGGAAACAAAGTCGTGTTTATGCTCCCAGGTGACTACAATGAGGAATCCTGAGGTAGAGCTAGGCTAAAATAGCATTGAATTCATTATTCATGATAATTAACTTATGTAAATAGGAAAACAATTGTACATTCTGCTTTGTTTTTTGAGGAATATGTAATGCACCTTACCTAAAATTTTATAGAAAGCAAGAGAAATTAATGTTAAGACAAACTTAATCTTTAATGAAACTCCAACATGGAAATAAAGCATGAATTACTAGCATGAATTAACATGTTTAAGCAAGCATAAATTAGCTATTGTTAGCAAGGTTGGCAATTGTTAGCAAAAACAAGCATGTTAATAGCATGTTTCTAACCCTTGATATTGTTACGATGAATTAGCATGTTGATAGCATGTTTCTGACTCTTGACTTTAGGAATTAGCATGCTGATATTAGCATGAATTACTACACTTATTTAGCACATATTAACATGATACTACCATGTTTAACATTTCGCTAGTTTGAATTAGTATGTTGCTTCCATGTATAAACAAGCTGCAGGCATGGATGAGCTGGTTGCTAGCACGGTCAACATGTTGTTAGCACGATCAGAAATTGTTAACAAAACATTCATGTTAATAGAATGTTTCTAACACTTGATATTGTTACCACGAGTTAGCTTGAGAACGTGTTATGTTGAGAACCTGTTTCTGACACTTATCATGTTATAAATTAACACACTGATATTAGCATGTTATAAATTAAAACACTGATTTAACGCATAGCTAATTTTTTTAGCATGTATTAACATGTTGCTACAATGTTTAACATTTTGCTAGTTTGAATTGGTATGTTGCTAGCATGTTTCCAACATGTATTCGCAAGCTGCAGGCATGAATTAATATGTTGCTAGCACAGTCAGCATGTTATAACAAGCATAAATTAGCATGTTGTTACTATGATTGTCAAATCTGTTAGCAAAAACATGCATGTTAATAGCATGTTTCTAACACTTGGAATTGTTACCATGAATTAGCACCTTGATAACATGTTTCTGACACTTTGCAAGTTACGAATTAGCATGCTAATATTAGCATGTTGTGAATAAATACATTGATTTAGCACATAGCTAAAAGTTTTAGCATGTATTAGCATAACTTGATGCAACCATGTTTAACATTTTGCTAGTTTGAATTAGTATGTTACTTGCATAATTCCAGCGTGTATTAGCAAGCTGCAGTCATGTATGAGCATTTTGCTAGCATGGTCAGAATATTTTAACAAGCATGAATTAACATATTGTTAGCATGGACAGCGAATTGTTGGCAAAACATGCATGCTAATAACATGTTTCTAACACTTAGAATTGTTACCATGAATCAGCACGTTGATAAAATGACACTTAACAGGTTATGAATTAGCATGCTGATATTAGCATGTTGTGAATTAGTACAGAATTATCACATAGCTAAAGGACAGATTTATCACATAGATAAAGGTTTTAGCATGTATTGACATGTTGCTACCATGTTTAACATTTTGCTAGTTTAAATTATTATGTTGCTTGCATGTTTCTATCATGTATTAGCAAGCTGCAGTCATGAATGTGTATGTTGTTAGCATGGTCAGAATGTTTTAGCAAATGTGAATTAACATGTTGTTAGCATGAACAGCAAATTGTTGCCATGTATTAATATGATGCTACCATGTTTAACATTTTACTAGTTTGAATTAGTACATTACTTGCATGTTTCTGACATGTATTTGTAGGCTGCAAGCATATATTTGCTTATTGTTAGAATGGTCAACACATTGCTAGCACAAATTAGCATGTTGATAACACATTCATGACACATCACATTACCATGAATTAGCATGTTGAAAGCACTTTAAAACAGCTAGAATGTTTTAGCATGTATTAACATGTTGCTAATTTTTGTTAGCTTGTATTGGTATGTTGCTTGTTTCTAATTTGTATCAGCAAGCTGCAGACATGAATGAGCATGTTGCTAGCATGATCAGCACATTGCTAGCTTGAATTAGCAATTTGATAACATTTAATAATATTTTTGCATTTTTAGCTAAATGTTTTAGCATGCATTAACATGTTGCTAAATATAGCTAGTTTGGATTAGTAGCTTATGTTGCTTGCATGTTTCTAACATGTGTTACCACATGGCTGACATTTTTTAGCAAATCGCAAACATGAAATGGTATGTTTTTTATATGGTGTAAGCATGGACAATGCACTGCTAGCAAAAGGTAACATGTTGGAAATGTTTTACCAAATGGCTAACATGTTTAACATGTTGCTATCTTGTTTTACATTTTGCTAACTTAGAGTATAAATTTGCTGACATATTTAACAGTTTTAGCAAACATGAATTAATATGTTGCAAGCATGTTTTTAGCATATTAGCAATAGTTAGCATGGCATAGCATGTTTTACACTGAATCCAGGTTAAATACCAGATTTTATCATTAAGGAATGAGAATAGCAGATCAGTTTTTAAGTCTAAGTTTAAAAAGGGGTTTTAGCCTAAATATTTTGCTGTTTGGATCAATAGTATCTTGTTTCTCCTCAGATACTATAAAGGAATCCGACAGATGGTGTCAGTCAGTGACCAGGAAATGAACACACATCTGGCTGAAGTGTCACGGGTGAGTGAGTATTCCAGTGGATTTTAATGGAAAATGGAGAGTGTGGTGTTGATTTATTCTTGTTTTTTTAGGCACACACAGATAAACTGAACACACAAGTGGCCCTTCACCAGCTCTACCGGTACGCCAGTAAATACTACGATGGGGTGAGTTTACGCACACACACATACACAGAGTTAATTGACATGAACAAGTGACAGCACTGACATATTTCATTTCAAACTATTTTAATAGCATTTCAGAGTTCTTGAATAATTAATATGCATGTTGTTTTTATTAATTGAAAGACTATATGGAATAATTGTTACAGTTCAAAATTAATTTACCACACAGCAGGACCTTTGAAATAAACGATAAAGAAAATGATTGAAAATGGTGGGGGTGGGTGGGAGGCATCAAATAAGTTATGACATGGTCATCATACACACTTTGATTTCATTTATATTTTAACATTAAATGGATGAAAATATTAACGTGGATGGATGGGTGGATGGATGGACGAATAGATAGATTGATCGATGGGTGGATGGATGGATGGATTAGTGTATAATTAGTTGAATAGATTGATGGATGAATGAATGAATGAACTAATTAATAGACGGATGAATGGATGATTAGGTGGATGGATAGACAGATTGATAGATGGATGGTTGGATAATTATGTGGATAGATAGATGGACGACCAGACAAAAGGATGGATGGATGGATGGACGGATGAATGGATGGACGGATGGATGGACAGATAGATGATCGATGGGTGGATGGATGGATTAATGTATAATTAGTTGAATAGATTGATGGATGAATGAATGAATTAATTAATTAATTAATAGACGGATGAATGGATGATTAGGTGGATGGATAGACAGATTGATGGATGGATGGTTGGATAATTATGTGGATAGATAGATGGACGACCAGATAAAAGGATGGATGGATGGATGGATGGATGGACGGACGGACGGACGGACGACCAGATAAAAGGATGGATGGACGGACGGACGGACGGACGGACAGATAGATAGATAGATAGATGGATGGATGGATGGATACATAGATAGATGTATGTATGGATGGATGGATGGATAATGGAATAGATGCATGGATGGATGGATGGATAATGGAATAGATGCATGGATGGATGGATTAATGGGTTGATGAATTGATGGATAGACAGATAGATGGATGGTTGGTGAATAGATAGATGGATGGATGGATGGATGGATAATAGAATAGATGCATGGATGGATGGATGGATGGATGGGTAGGTAAATGGATGATGAATGACCAGATAAATAGATAGATAGACAGATAGATTGCTGAATGGATGATGAATGAATAAATGAATGGATAAATGTATAATGGGATAGATAGATTGATGGATGGATGATCAGATAAATGGATGGACCGAGATAGATAGATTTATAGATAGATGGACAGATGAATAAATGGATAATGGAATAGATAGATTAATGGATGGAGATGGATGAATGAATGAATGAATGAATGAATGAATGAATGAATGAATGAATGAATGAATGAATGAATGAATGGATAATAGTATAATTTGGCGGCTGGTGTTTGTTGTCTCTGCAGATCATCATGTCTCTGGATGAAGATCCCACCGCTCAAAGTAAACAGTTAACCCTGAGACTGCAGCAGATCGCAGCGGCGCTGGAGAACAAAGTGACCGACCTCTAACCCCATCACACACAACACTCAGTGTGTATTTAGCTCATCACTATAATCAGATGTTCAATTTCTTCCTGTGTAGAGACAAAAGGTTTTAAGAGTCGTATTCTCTATTTTTTTTAATGTGCAGTCTTTATGCAGAAAGCTTTATAAGAGGAAAATAACTTTTTAATAGACGGCCTTGTGTCAGTTGTTTTTAAAGCTTCTCTGTGTGTGTGAGTGCGTAAGAGTGTGAGTGTGTGTAAAACAATGCCTATATTTTGACCAAAAGGGAGCTGCCCGTGACCCTGCAGTGTTTGTGTGCAGGGGGTGTGCCTACGGTGAGGTCATAGCTGGTATCGTCCAATCAAAAGCAGCCGAAGGTGACAGTAGGATATGCATGGGATGTGTTCAGATAGCATACTAGCATACTCTTCATACTGCTTCTGTAGTATGCACTGTGTGTGTATATTGTGTGCAAATTACTGGTAAAATCTGACAAAATATGCAGCATTAAGGTGTTTGGGGAACTTTTGCAGGTGGATTAAACATAGGGTGAAAGATTTCCACACACCGATTTTGCAACTGATTCAAGTTGGTCAGATTTGCTACTGTTTGTTTACCAACTGAAAAAATAACTTTGAAATTTCCATGGACAGTCATTTTTTCCTATGGATCTTTTTGACATCAAAATATTAACAACACATATTTAACTGGTCCTTTTTAACTCATTTTACTGCCAAAGTTGCGTCATTTCTACACAAAATTTGTTAGATATTATATATAAGTATTATTCAAACATTTCATACTTACATAGCATAAATATAGTGTAGTATGCTAGTATGTAATAGAGTGCAACAGTGCAGCTCCAGAACTAAAAACGCATTCATTTTCTCCATAAAGAAAACAATAAGTAATAAAAGACTGACCGGTTGTAAATTCTAATGTCTCAAATTGATTGCATACGCTATTCTTAAAGCCATCTGTTTGCAGTTATTCAATTTATTTGAAAATCAATCATGTTTAATATCCACACTTATCATACAGACTACATTACCCATGATGCTTTACAGACTTTCCACCAATCAGAGAGCAAAATGCGCCATCTTTAGCCTCACCCGCTCACTTGAAGCACTACAAAGGGTGTTAGTTTGTCTCTCTACATTTAAATATTCATAAATATATGCATATTTTGCAATAAACATAAGATATGTTTATTTGTAGATGCAACCAACAACTTTTAAAGGAGTACATTCATACTTCTTTGCTTCAAGTGAAAGTTTGTAGTGTTGTGATTCTCCTCGTAGCCGGTGAGTTTGGTTCATGAACTACAATTAATTAACAATGAATTTTTTAATCCATTTGAATGGGAAACTACTTCTGGAACCAGAGCTGGTCAAAAAATTGAGCGCTTATGCACTCTGTTCCAAACATATCAGCTTTAATGGTCAAGTGACCACCATTTAATAACCACCTGCACTGTAAAAAACAAATCTGTAAATGAACATTTTCCTGTATTTTGTTATTCGTGTTTCTTATTTATTTGTTTACACTTTTGATTACGGATTATGGGACATTGATCTTTCCTCCAACAACTTCAGATGTTCGATTGTTGTAGAAAGTTACTTTTATTTAAGCTACCTTAATGTACAAGTAGCTAAAACTAGCTCATTCAGAGGCGGGAACTGGTGGACGTGCAACATCTGTAATCATATGGTTAACGCAAAACAGAAGTTTCAATCTGGAGCTACTCCACAGAACTCGACACTTGTAAACAATCGCTCCATAGTATTTTTTTAAATGGAGTTTTCCCTGCGTTCTTTTTATTCTTATTTTCTACATCCACAAGACAACGCAAAAACGCACTGTAATGCATGTTAAGGGCACTCCGAACCAACAGGTGGCGATAATGACATTTTTATGCTGAGTTCACACCAAATGCGGTAATTACGTACTTTGTCAATGCAAATGATGCATTTGGTGAGAACGTGCGGAACTTCTCTCATTCCCGTTATCCATGTTTGGTGTGAACCCAGCAGTGTTGGATGGATGGGTGGACGGATGGATGGATGATTAGGTAGATAGATGGATCAGCATTGTTTGGCCAGATGGGTGGGTGGAAGGATAGATAGATCAGCAGTGTTGGCCAGATAGATAGATAGATGGATGGATGGATGGATGGATGGATGGATCAGCAGTGTTGGCCAGATAGATGGATGGATGGATGGATGGAAGGATAGATAGATAGATAGATAGATAGATAGATAGATAGATAGATAGATAGATAGATAGATAGACCCTCTCACCCTGGCCAGAGTTTTCGGAAAGTTTCAGTCACACGACACTCCCGTTTCCATGTGGACAAACAGCGTAACTGCTAGAATTCAATAGCAGTTTTAAAAATACAATATTGTTTCAAACTACTAAAATGTTCATAAAGTCACTTTGGTAAACTGCACAGTTGAATTTTCATCATCAAAATTCGACAAACCAGAGGGGAAAAAAGTCCCATAACGTCATTATTAACGTAAATAAATGAGAGAGAAAAAAAAAAAAAATGTAAAAAAAAAAATCACAAAATACAGAAATGATCAATTAACGGATATTTTTTTACGGTGTGTTTCATTTCAGCCATAATGACTCACTTTCAGATAATCAACACACACAGGCAATAATAAGGCATTTTTTTCTGACACATGATGTTACCCGTGAAAAGTCTTTTAATTTCTGAACGTTGTTTCATTGTGAAAGCTTCGCCATACTGACTGAATTTATTATATATGGCACAAATGGTAGATGTTCGGGACAGATTTCTGGCAGCGGCTGATATTAATGACTCTATGCAAGAATGCACATGTAGATGCTTTAACTGGATTTGAGATGGACTCTCAGATGGTTTTGGTGCGTAAAAAGCCGAGAGGATTGACTGCAAACTTCTCGCTTGGGCTCTGTTGGAAGGGTCTACATGTGTGATCTGGAACGTCATTCGCTTTATTTTGGCAGAGATGATAATGACAGACTAATTTGTTTGTTATTTGCCACTAAACAAGATGGTACTATAGAGCTCAGCCAAAACTCTGCCCTGAGAGATGCTTTTGTTAGGTTCTTTATAGCTGTGTGACGTTTGCGAAGCTTTTTATGTTGAGTTGCAAGGTGATTTCAATCAAATGTTTAATTTATGAGAATAATTATAGAGAGCATTTTGGACAAAAAGGACAAGTTATCAATATTTTTAGCTTGATTGAGCTTAAAAAGGAAAGGTAGATGCATATTTACTATTGTTTAAAAATTTGGGGTTGGAACTTTTTCTGTTTTGTTTTATTTTTATGCTCACCAAGGTTGAATTTATTTTATTAATTATACAATAAATGATTTAAATGTTATTATTATTATGATTGTTCAAAATATCTGTTTTATATTTTAATATCATTTAGTCCTTTTCAGCCATTTTCAGTAATTCTTTGGAAATTATTCAAATGATTTGCTGTTCAATAACATTTCATAAATTTGCAGAAATTGTTTATTATTATTTTTGTCTTTATTGTTTTTTAGGAACTTTTAACATGTGCTAAATAAACAAAACATAACATACAAAATTATAAAAAATAAATAAATAATAATAATAATATTTAAATTACTAGTATATATGATCAATATCACACGAGTAGCAGTGCTATATGGCTGTATATCAGCACTTGTGGGGGGTGGGGTTGGCTCGAGGCCACAGGCCAAGTGCCTTAGTGCAGTGTTTCCCAACCCTGTTCCTGGAGGCACACCAACAGAACATATTTTTGATGTCTCCCTTATCTCACCCATTCACTTCAGGTTTTGGAGTCTCTTCTAATGTTCTGGTGAGTTGATTCAGGTGTGTTTGATGAGGGAGAGCTTGAAAACTGTTTACTGTACTGTACTGTACTGTACTGTTGGTGTGCCTTCAGGAACAGGGTTGGGAAACACTGCCTTAGTGTCCCACCAGTCATGATATACAGCCATATTGCACTGCTACGAGTGTGATATTGTGTTTATACAACAGTTCGACGGCATAAACGTGTATATAAAAAAGAAAATTTAAACACGGATCATCTCAAAAACACTTTTGTAACCCTTTCTTCCACTATTCATTCACATCTGCAGATAACGGTCAGAACAGCAGAAACTGTTGCTCATTCACACAAATCTCACTTTAGAGCTAGTTTTTAAATGATTCTGAATGTCTAAAGTGATGACAAAACAGGGGATTTTGCTGACATGTTAAGATTATTAGACTGAATGACATGAAATACCATCAGTTTACAGAGATTCCCCAGTATTTCTCTGTTGCAATCAGGATATGACAGTAATTAACCTTAAAAATCCAAAGCAAAGCTAACACTACCAGGTTACTATGATATAAATACAGCACTATAACATACAACAGAAACAGATCGAATGTCACTTACCTGTTTAAAATTGATTAGATCAGCTGTAGTTGGAAATTTATGTTGAATTTTTCTCCCGTCAAGCATCAAGCGCGAGTGATTAATATGTTAAGTCAATGCAAAGACGCGGTGCGATACATGCAAATATATGGCACGAATGACGTGATTTGTACGAATGAAGTGGTGCATGTTGAGTGTTTTGCGTGTTTCGTTTGAATCGCTCAAGTTCGTACATCTGAACTTCACCGTACATTCGCGCCACGTTAACCAATCCGGAGCTTGCTCTTGTGGGGGCGTGATTATGACGTAGCGTCTGTTGTTGGTGTCCTAAGCGAAGATCCTCCTGTTGACACTGACAACAGTTCATCAAACTGAGCTCGGCTCAGTCAGAAGCACCGCTGAAAGCTTCAAAAAATAAAATACTCTCAATAAAATCCACGTTAGCCATTTAGCAATGAAGCTAGAGTCACAGGGCAGACAGAAGCCCTGCCCATGACGCGAATTTGCGTCTGTTGTGAAGTGAATTTGATACGCGAATGAAGCGAATTTGACGCGCGAATTAACCGAGTAAACTTAAAATGTTCACGCGTCTATTTGCGCCCAAATAGCGCGATTTATCCATGCATACCGCGTCTGGTCTGAACATTTTCGTCTGAACAAATATTTAAAATAGGCACTATCCTTTATAAAATAAACTGCATAGTTGCAATCTAAACAACTACATCCTCACCTAAAAAAGGCTCAAAAGTACATTATGTTGTCCAGCAGCTGTAATATTTGTCAGACTGTAGCGAGTTTATTGATCTGCTGTACTCAATGTGGGCGGAGTAATACACAAGGGTTTAGAGGCTGTACGAGTGCTGATATTGCAGGATATCTCAGCCAGCTAGACAGAACTGTTTAAAATAAGTAAATGCATGCACATACACATATAATATAAAGGTATCAAAACAATGGTATATTAATTGCAAGTTATCTGGACAGAAGAATCGCATCAGCTTCCTTCAGAAATGCAAAATTATTTATTTATTTGGATAAATTTAAAGTTCAAAAGAAAAGCATAGTATTTTCTTCAATGTTCCAAATGTAATGCTTTGTTTCTGGATTAAACCATTACAGAAAATAATAATAATTACAAAACTCCAAACTTTTGAATGATAGCATTTATGCTAAAAATAAGCAATAAGGTACGGGAATACAGTCATAGCTATATTATGTTATTCATGAGTGATTTAATTTTCTTTCATTCCAAATTTTCATGCTGCCAGAATATCTCTAATTAACTGTTATTAGCATTAAAGTGTTAGCCTCGAAGCTAACAGACACGACTTAACGACCACAAAAGTCCGGCTTCAGCAGGTTTTCTGCCACTGTGGCCTCCTCTATGAATGTGTTTTTGTTATAACCGATCTGAGAGCAGTCGTATGAAGTAAACAGATGGTTTGCGATGTGGAGATTGTCAGGTTTTGTTTTGGGCTGTTCTGCTTGGCATGAAGCCCTTCGTCTCTCTTCCGTCTGCTTTAATACAGGCAGCAGGAGCATCGTTTAATCCTAACTCCGCGTGTGATTCTGACTCCATGCTTTACAATCTACCCTCGCCCCTATCGCTTTTAAAGGATTGTTCACTCGAAATAAGGAAATACGTTATCAGCATGTACTGTACTTGGACTAGGAAAAAAATAATTTGACTTGTTTTTCGGAGCAGTCTTAAATCAAGATGCATTTATTTGAAGAGGAAGGTTTTCTGAAAATTGAATGTAAATGAACATTTTAGTCACGCTCAAAATGACTTGTTTTAAAGGGAACCTATTGTGGCCCTATTTATAAGATGTTAAAATAAGTCTCTAATGTCCCTAGAGTGTGTGTGTGAAGTTTCAGTTCAAAATAGCTCACTAATAATGCTTTATATCTCATTGAAACTGCCCCATTTAGGCTTTGAGTATATAAATATGCCGTTTTGGTGACTGTCGCTTTAAATTCAAATGAGATTGTGCTCTTTTCAGAGGAGGGCGGAGCTACAAATGTGTCAGCATAGTGGCAGATTTAAAAACAAGACTAATGTCCTATGCTAATAAGGGAGAGATCATCACTAGTGGGCGGGGCTTCCCCCTCTGACGACACGTACAAAGGGAGAATGTCAATCAAAGTGTTTCTGCAGACTGTTTTTATCAAGTGTGATTATAAAAAAATAATTAATAACTTTTTACTATTAGAAGCTGGATATTCAAAGCATTTTGCCACATTGTTGTGTTTAAACACCATATAACAGAGATTTTTGCATAATAGGCCCCTTTTAAAATTCTTGACATCAGGTAAAATATAATTTAGATATAAATGTCTTCTTCCAAAAAAAAAAGAGTACCATTTTTTTCTCACAAAAAATTTTAAAATCCAATACAGATAACTAAATATTGTTTTAAAAAATATACATTAACCAAATAAAAATGTGATTCTGGACCACAAAGTCTTAGGTTGTAAATTTAAAATTTAAAATTATATTTTAAAATTGTATTATTATTATTTTATGCCAAAAATCATTTAAATATAGTAAGTAACGTGTATTTATATAGCGCATTTATTGTGTATGGCCATACACTCAAAGCAATTCACAATCATAGGGGGCGGGGGTCTCTCCACACTACCACAAGTGTGCAGCATCCACTTGGATGATGCGAAGGCAGCCATTAGACAACAGCGCCAGTGCGCTCACCACACACCAGCTATTGGTGGAGTCGAGAGACAGTGATAGAAACAATACGGTGGATGGGGATGATTGAGAGGCCATGATGTGTAAGGGCCTATGGAAAGAATTTGGTCAGGACACCGGAGTTACACCCCTACACTTTTTACGAGAAGTGCCATGGGATTTAAACCTCAGTTTAACGTCTTATCCGAAAGACTGTGCTCACTGACCTTATAGTGTCCCCTTCACTATACTGGGGCATTAGGAGCAACTAGTTTTTCCATGTGTGCTCCCATCCAGGTACTGACTAGGCTCAGTCCTGCTTAGCTTCAGTGAGTAACCAGTCTGAGTAAATATAAAGCAAAGATCATCTTCCATGAAGACGTTTAGTATATTTCTTATCATAAATTTATCAAAATGCCATTTTTGGTTAGTAATATGGATTGCTAATAGCTTAATTTAGCCAATTTACAAAATATTTCTTCAATATTTCATTCTTTTATTCCATAGATTACAGAATTTCTAATAGTTGTGTCTTTCAGATTTTATATAAATCTCATTATCAAAAACAAAAAATTACCTTTATGACTGGTTTTGTGGTCCAGGGTCACAAATATCTTCACTCTGTAAAAAAAAAAAAGTTTCTTTTTACGTCATAATTTTGTCTGTGAAATGATGAACACCTATGCATTCTAAAAAAAAGTATGAGCTCACTAATATTATATAGCAACTAATATCACTAATATCTTAATTAATTTCGGCCCTCTAATAGATGTATCTTGACTTAAGAATCATGCGATATCTGTATAGGCCTAATAATTCATATTTCACACACACACAAAATTGCAAGCATATTTTTGGCATTTCCAAACGCAGCTTTTTAGTTCCATGAAACACAAAAGAGGAAACTTCACACATTTCCTGCCATAAAACACATTTGCTTCAAAAATCCATACTTTTGTGTTCCATATTTAAAAAAAGAAACCAAAAGTCTGGTTTGGACGGACTTCACATTGAGTAAATAATGCAGTACTTTCGTTGTAAGCATGAACAATCCCTTTACAGCACAAACACAGATGCAGTCTCCTTACAGTCGAGTTGTAAACGCTTCTTTTAACGCCTTTCTGTAGCCAAAACGTGCCTTAAAAGTGTGTGGATGTGCCGGTTCTGAGGACGTCGGGGTGGGGGGCGGGTGGGTTTCCATGTAGAGGTCTGAGATTGTGGCGTACGTGAAGTGTGGTGTTAGACATCAGTGAGTGCAGTATTCAGAGGTGTGCCGTAGCCAGAATATGCCAATATATTTGAACATATGCTGTATGTATAGAGCAAAAGCGCCGTTTTTAATACCGTGGGTGTTTGTGGTGAGTGTGTGTGTGTGTGCGTGTGCTTTTTAGGAGTTTTACTGCATTGGGGGAAATAAAATATGCTCGAGCGTGGGGGAGAATGTCAAAACGTTCCCTCCGGACAGCTGCCATTATGTTTGCTCTTTATGCAAAACCGATTATTGATTAGCACAAATGTTTTTATTATCGTACCCACCCCCAAATTGTGTTTCAATGGTGTGTATGAACAAACAGTGTGTACACGACCTTTTCTTACTGCTGTGCAGTTACTATTATTATTTTATGTCCTACAGAAAATATATGCCTTTGTATTAAAAATGCAAATCTGTCTACACTGTTCTCCTGTGAGTTATGCTCTGAGAAAACTTGTTGTTGTCGACTTTTTTTTTTCTTTTCTTCTCCATTTTCCCCTTGTGAATGTGCCGAGAGCAACATATGCTGGGATTGCGGAGGACTCTTTCGGACTCTCCGAGGACTGATTAACATCCTTATTTAAATAAATATACTGTCCATTTCTCAAGTGTTGGGTTTGGCCTCTTTTTCTGATGTATCAGATGCTGTACAGATATTATGTGACTTTTAAAGGGGCGTCACGTACAATTCAGAAACATTTTTTTTATTAGCGACACCAGTGGCTGTTAGGTGCAACTGCAACCAGAGACATCAACATAAGATCGAATCAACCCAGGCTCATTATGGATGTGTAACGATATATACATTTCTGGACAGCATAAAATACGTCCCAGGACGTAAATTTTTTTTTTTTTTCTGCAGTTTTTGTTTTCGCAAATCTACCAGATCTGATGTGTATGCTTTTTCAGATCTCAAACTTCTCTCGCGAGTGCCATTTGCGCCTGCTCTTCCTGTGTAAATCCACTAGAAGCCGCTGTTGACTGACTGACTGGAACCGTTCTTTGCTGGACTCGAACCCTATCGTCACAGTCAATTCCTCTCTGCGACATACACGGCAAGCCACTGAACAAACTGGTAACAGCAAAAAAGCTGTCCGTACGGAGGTAAGCGAGCAGCTGGTAGCGCAAAAAGAAACACAAGCCATCGGCAGCATCATACCGCCCCGTAACTACAACTAAAAGTAATTGTTGGTAAATTAAATAATGGTGAAATAAAATGTCAATATTACTTAAAAACGTCAATATCAAAACTTTAATTACATTTTTTTTTAAATTATTGGCAAATAAATGCAAAAAAGACAATGGCAATGTATTAAAAATAAGTAGTTCTAAACGTACTAATACATATATTTTTATATTTAAGTAATATATATTATCACAACTTTGAGTTATAAGTCAGAATTGTGAGATATTTTTAGCATAATTGTGAATTATAAAGTCAGAGTTGTGAGTGTTTTTAGATGAATGTGAATTATAAAGTAAGAAAAGTGAGATATTTTTAAAATAAATGAGTTATAAAGTCAGGATTGTGAGATATTTTTTAAATAAATGAGCTATAAAGTCAGGATTGTCAGATATTTTTAAATAAATGAGTTATAAAGTCAGGATTGTGAGATATTCTTAAAATAAATGAGTTATAAAGTCAGGATTGTCAGATATTTTTTAAATAAATGAGCTATAAAGTCAGGATTGTCAGATATTTTTAAATAAATGAGTTATAAAGTCAGGATTGTGAGATATTCTTAAAATAATTGAGTTATAAAGTCAGAATTGTGAGATTTTTTTAAAATAAATGAGTTATAAAGTCAGGATTGTGAGATATTCTTAAAATAAATGAGTTATAAAGTCAGGATTGTGAGATATTTTTAAAATAAATGAGCTATAAAGTCAGAATTGTGAGATATTTTAAAATAAATTAGTTATAAAGTCAGAATAGTGAGATGTTAAAATAAATGAGCTATAAAGTCAGAACTGTGAGATATTCTTAAAATAAATGAGTTATAAAGTCAGGATTGTGAGATATTTTTAAAATAAATGAGCTATAAAGTCAGAATAGTGAGATATTAAAATAAATGAGCTATAAAGTCAGAACTGTGAGATATTCTTAAAATAAATGAGTTATAAAGTCAGAATTGTCAGATATTCTTACAATAAATGAATTATAAAGTTAGAATAGTGAGATATTATTAAAATAAATGAGTTATAAAGTCAGGATTGTGAGATATTCTTAAAATAAATGAGTTATAACGTCAGGATTGTGAGATATTCTTAAAATAAATGAGTTATAAAGTCAGGATTGTGAGATATTCTTAAAATAAATGAGTATATAAAGTCAGGATTGTGAGATATTCTTAAAATAAATGAGTATATAAAGTCAGGATTGTGAGATATTCTTAAAATAAATGAGTTATAAAGTCAGGATTGTGAGATATTCTTTAAATAAATGAGCTATAAAGTCAGAATTGTGAGATATTTTAAAATAAATTAGTTATGAAGTCAGAATTGTGAAATATTCCTAAAATAAATGAGTTATAAAGTCAGGATTGTGAGATATTCTTAAAATAAATGAGTTATAAAGTCAAAATTGAGATATTATTTAAAATAAATGAGTTATAAAGTCAGAATTGTGAGATATTCTTAAAATAAATGACTTATAAAATCTGAATTGTCAGATATTTTTAAAATAAATGAGTTATGAAGTCAGAATTGTGAGATATTTTAATATAAATGTGAGCAATAAAGTAATAAAATGTCAGATATATTTAAAAATAATAATAAAAAGTCAAAATTGTGAGTTTAGTTTTAAACTTTAACAGTTGCCTGTTTATATATTTTCAATTCTGAGTAAAAACAAGTCAGAATTGCAAGACCTCATAATTGATTTGGGGAAAAGGGTCACAAAAAAAAATTTTTTTTTTCATTCAGCAACAGAAACAAACTTCAGTCAAAGTTTTTATTAAAACTATTGATGAAATTTGTCCGTAAAGCAAATCTTTTAAAGCAGATCATTTTATAAATGTAGCCTTTACCCAGACTTAAAACGAGTCTGCAAAAGAACAGACTCAACGGTGTTAAAGATCCTACACAAACAGACCATAAGACTCCAAAACTCTCAATGGGATTATCAAAAGTCCCTTCACGATTTACAGCACACACAGAAATCTAATCACACCTCCCTTATTAGATTCCAGAGGAGATGAAGACACAGTTTAAATGTAAACCCTTCACCTTTTATGCCTCTTGACTTATGTAAATGTATAAAGCCCCAGTAATAAGCACTATATGAGTCTCTATCTCTTAGTTTAACACAGTGCATACGTGGGACTCTCTATTTCATGAGAGACTCTATAAACGAATTAATCCTATCAGACCCTCCTGCATGGCCAATGAATTAACTTAGTCACGAATCCATGCAACTGTGGGAGCTTCGGCCTCAAAAAAACTGCTCAGATTTTCCACATGCTGGGAAAATAAGAAGATCGGGCCCTTTCATTCTCGCCGTGAGAGCCATCACTCAAGGAAAGGCAGGTGTTTGTGTTTGTATTCACCAGCAGTGGTGTCTCACCCTCAGATATTAATGAGATTTCTGCAGCTTTGCCTTTCAGGAGACTCGGGCTCTCAAACCTGCACACACTTATGGATTCTCCCTCGGCTGCGGTCCAAAAAATCTGGGGAAAAAAAGGACTTGTCGTGATTAATAATGTAGTGCTTGACCACAAACAGATGTAGCTTGTGGATGTGTTCAAAGCATCTGCATATCTCATAGGAGCCACAGGGGGAGTTCGAACCTGAATAGAGTTGTTGTTCTTGGTGTTCAGGGACATCTTTTGCTTTACTCTCAGAAAGTTTTGACTCCATTTTCCCTTCGGGGTGCAGAGAAGCGGCCTGTTTTCGTCCTCATATCCGTCGACTGCATGTAAATGTAAAAAGTTCATTTGGTAGCAGCACTGTTCCTGCTAATGTATTCAAAGCCATTAACCAAAACAATACTAGACGAATTATAAATAACAAATGAGCTGAGTTGGAAGCTAGCCTGTGGGGTGAATCAAAAATTTAGCGCACTCCTTGCTAACAACAAACATAAATACTGAAGTATGCATCTGGAGTCACCTTGATGGAATGTGTTTTATAGGGAGGAAAGTTAATAATTGAGGGAATATATATAGGAAGAGAAGTTGTTATGGATATATTTATGGAGTTATGAGAATAATTATCGCCGCTAGCGGACGCTGTTCTTATTGTCAGGGTATATGAGCGAGTACGTCATAATGTAGCCGGCGCATGTCAAGTTTCAATCCAATGGAATAACTGAGAGAGCCTCCGCATGTCTCGGGTTTAGCCAATAATGATACAGTATACAGAGTTTCATCCAATCAGTGCTTAGTGAAGGCGGGACTTTGTTGTGTAGCGCGGCGGTTGAGGAAGCCTAGCTTGTTTGTGTTTATACGAACAAACGCTTAATTTTTATTACGAATAATATTCGTTTACTAATGCACAAGAAATATTTGCAGGTCGGACGGCTTAAGCTCGAGTTGCAACGTGAGTAAATGATTTCAGACACGTGTATGTCAGTGCAATGGCGCTTGTACGCTGTAGCGTGTTTTGTTTGTCAAATTCGGTGAGCTAACGTGTTTACCTGCTAAATGTACCTGTTATGAGCTAATAAACTTTAAATAGTCATATGTTAGCACGTATTTAGTCTGCATGCTTTAGCTATAATTATTGAATCGTCTGCTTCGTTTAATGAAACATAACGTTAAAATAAGGTAATGGTGCATGTTAATGTGACATTACAAATGTGACACATTGATATTTTTTATGTACCAGATACATGAATATGATTTTTACACTATTTTTATAAAGAGGTCAAAGTCACTGTCATTTAATCTGCTAAATAATCCAGTTATTAAGCTTGAATATTGATATTTAAGAGCTTAAGTTAACGTTAGCTGTTTGCTCTACTGGTGTTGAATCATGAATGCTTTATACATTGAAACGTATAAAAATGTTACAAATAGTCTAATTAATGATATACTTTAATATTGTTAATCTAACATGTTAATCATTTGTCTAATAAGATAAAAAAGTGAGAAAAAGAAAGAAAAAGTGAGAGTTGTAATTTATATTATCACAATTTGGAGATATAAAGTCATAATTGTAAGATTTTTTTACATAAATGTGAGTTATAAAGTCAGAATTGTGAGATATTCTTAAAATAAATGAGCTTTAAAGTCATAATTGTGAGATATTTTTAAAATAAATGAGTTATAAAGTCAGAATTGCAGTATATTCTCAAAATAAATGAGTATATAAGCATAAATAGCTACATATATTGACACAGAAATGTTAAGAACTACAAAGAAGAAATCTAATATTTATGTGTAAACTTTGTTTGTCTAGCTACTAGGATGCTTCATTCATTGATGCAAAAATATGCAATGCTTAGAAGATCAATGGCTAACCGATCATTTATATAGTAGAGTATATGAAAAAATGATTCACATTACACCTTTTTGAGATGTATTACTTTTTTATTGCATTATTTAAGAAAATAAATAGAACTGTAATCTTTTAAGACATACACATACACGCGCACACACACACACACACACACACACACACACACATATATATATATATATATATATATATATATATATATATATATATATATATATATATATATATATATATATACACACACACACACACGCACACATTATTGTATGTAATGTCATGATTTTAAAGCGCAAATATTCTTTCTTTTTCCTCAGGTCTCTCAGCATCATGATCACACACTCTCACTAAGATGCCTGTTTGCGACGGCAGCAGCATTACAGGACTCCTGAGCACCCTCTGTGACCGCAGTCTCTCTGGTTTATCATGGAAACGTCGTGCTCTGGGCACAATGTCCCGGGACTCGGCACGTCGCACCCTGCGCAAACGTGCATACGGGGCGCTACTGGCCAGCCTCTTCCAGGATGGGTCACCAAAACCACCACCAAACGCTCTATCAAACACACCCGCCCGTAATAAAATACTCATGATATCCTTCGACTTGCGTGTATCTGGTCGTGAAGAGGAGGCGGAGAGATTGGAAGAGCTCCTGGGTCAGCTGCAGGATGGGGCGGGGCTATCCGAACTTGACTCCGCCCTGGAACTCCTGGTGCAGCTGGCTGGATCTGTGGCTCCGCCTCCTCAGTCTTTTAGTCGTGACTACATGCGGCGGGACCGTCCCGTCCAGCGCAGGCCTCCGTTAGGTGGGTATCTGAGCCAGGACATGCAGCGGCTGGAGGAGAGGGCATGGTCTTTGATTTGTGGGGAGGAGTGGGGTGTTTTTGGGGGCATTTGCAGGACGCTTAACATTATGGATGCTCCGCCGGGCACCGGGCTTGTCGGATTGGGACGCAGACCGGAAACAGAGGAGAAGTTTGAGAGAGAGACCCGAATGTCATTGTTTGGTGCCCTGCAACACTCTAGAACAACAGATTTGGATGTCAGATTGGACCTGCCGCCCGTTCCCAGTAACGCAGACCTTACTGGACTTAGTATACGGGTGAATATATTGCATTTAACCAGTCAGTATTTTTTATGTATATTAGCGCTGCACAACATTAACATTGCAATGTGCTCATCCACAATTTGGTCAGTTTTGATTCAAAATTAGTATTTGCATGTGTATTTTTTTTTTATTTTTATATATATTTTATTTTAAGTTTTTCACATTTTAAAGAACAAACCCCAGATCCATCCCATGCCAGCAAATAATATTAAATAAACATATGTGAATTGCATGTGTATTTAAAGTGCCTGAAAATTGTTCCTACGGCAGCAAAGTTCGAAGATGCTAATGGTCTAATCCGATTCAATGATTTATGCTAAGCTAAGCTAAAACTGCTGGAGATTGGCTATTGGAACTATTGGAATAAAAAGTGGTAAAACTCAATTGTTAACTTCTAGCGGAGTAGTAAAATGAGCCTCTTTTAAATGTGGAGTGTTACTATAAGATCTGTGAGTGACTGTGTGATCATTCTAGGCATGGGACAACAACCGATTTCAAGGTATATCGCGGTTTGGAGAAGTCAAGGTTTTAAAACTGCCAAACTTTTCTGCTATTCCATTCCTATGGTATATGTAAGATTTTTTTATTTGCGTTTTTTTTGTTGTTTTTTAGGACAACACTATCTCCAGCAGAAAAAAAGCGAATCCAAAAATGGCGTTTTAAATTGTAAAGAAATCTGTGTTTTAGAAACTAATGGAGACAGCAGAAGTTAATGATTCATTTGAATTATTTAGCCTGACACGATAAATGCTCCAAAATATTTAAAATGTTTCTCAAAATATATTGTGTTCAATGGGTAAAAAAGTTTTAGTTTTTTACCCCGACCATTTATAATAATATAGTTTAGAGCAGTAATCGCAATACCGTGATACCATGATATTTTTATACAAATGTTATCATACCGTCAGAATCTGAATGCCTAAATCATTCCGAGTTTAAAGCATTTTAATACAAGAAATTAGAATATGTATAACTTTAACAAAGATTACCTGTCTAATTATTTATGCAATAAAGACAATGCAGTGTATACAGTTCAATTTCTGGATCAGAATACTGTTAAATTCCCCCCAAAACCTTTAATCACTGTTTATTTAATTTCTTTTCTCTGTTGCATTTGTTGGTGCTTTCTTATTTCTTTATTGTACGCAGATTCAATTCCTACAAAAGTCTAATCTAAAATGAAGAATTCTTTCGGCAGTAGAGCTGTTCAAGTCATCTGGTGAAACTGTATTTGTCACAGAAAAATAAATATATTTTTTTTCAATTTTGTGCAGCCCTGATGTACATTTTAGGATTTTTCTCAATACTACAGTTTTTTTCTGAGATCTTCATGCATGGGTTGTCCTGTTTTTGCAGGTTCCTCTGTGTCTGGATCAGTCTGATGATGAAGGCTTCCAGTCCGCCTCCAATCTGACTCCAGATTCCCAATCTGAGACGAGTCCCAGTCCTGAAGTGGACATGTGGGAGGCCCTGCGGACATTCGTGCCCGGCAGACGACGCTGTTGGGAGAACATTGGCTGGTAAGTTTTGAGAGAAGAGCAGAATAATAAAGATGTCTTGATGTACAGAGGAGGCTTGAATTGAATTTTCATGGTTATCACCAGTGTTGGGGGTAACACGCTACAGGTAACGTGAGTTACGTAATAATCTTACTTTTTTAAGTAAAGATTAAAGTAACACATTACTCTTAAAAAATAAGTAATAATATTTGAGTTACATTTTTGAAAACGTAACATGAGTTACTTTTTAGTTTAATTTGCTTTTAAAAATTACATTGCTGAATTAAAATTAAAGTCATGACAATGAATCACGCAGTCAATGAGAGAATGTGTTTATTATTTTGAACACATTGAAGAAAAGGCGATTGTCTTAATGGACAGTGATTTTACTTAAGACAAATAGTAGAAAAGTAGTAAACACATTGCTTTAAACGTTTCAATAATCTGTATATAGAGCATTTATAGCTCTGGGGTCAGGAAGTTCTCAGATATCATTATCCTAAAGTTTTTTTGTTTGTGTGTGTTTTTAAAGGTAAATGAAGGTGTAGGTTACACAGTGTGTTATTATTTGCAGAGCTCCTTTATTACAAAAAAAAGAAAAAAAAAAAACAAGTTCAGAAAGAGATCAAGCCTCAGCCAGGTAATAAAAAGTAACTCAAAAGTAACGTAAGGCATTACTATAAAAAGTGATTAAGCTACGCAACTACTTACTTTTTGGGGAGTAACTCAATATTGTAATGCATTACATTCAAAAGTAACTTTACCCAACACTGGGTATCACTATAATTTATAAATAATTTCTTTTTTTTTTTTTTCACATGCTTATTTGAAGTAAAAATAATCAGGATGAATATAAAACGTGCTTCTAGAGATGTAATCAAAGGGTTATAGTCCAAATGTACTACAAAAGCAAATCATAAACATTATTAGCAAATAGGTTGACTAATCATTTACAAAATAAATCAATACAACACATTTTTAAAGAGCTAAATAATAATAATAAAGAAATGATAATAACCATTAAAAGTAAATAAATAAACCGATAGATGGAGGTAAAGAAATAAGAGTAAAAAGGGGAAACATCAAGCCATGTATAAGTACTATTATTGGTATCACTATAATTTTCAAAAACACATTACCAGTCCTACGAACACTTAGTTATTTAAGAAATAAAACAATATAATGGCTGCGGTTTGTAGATGTATATTCTAATATGTTATAATAATTTATATTTTGTAAAAAAAAATTTCGATAATGAATTGATTCAAATAAAGACATTAGATTGTAATAATAATTATTTACAACTGTTATCAATATGAGAATGTTAATATTTTGCCTGAAGATGTAAAATTTCAAGTTTAAAAGTAATGAAACGCTGAGTTAAAAAAGTTAGGAAAAGTTGTAAAACATTAAATATTATTGTTAGCTTGCTGATACCCTGTATCTAGCATTATTTAATGAACTGCTAGCATGTTTCAGCACATTGCAAGTAGTTTTGTAGCATGATTGAGCTCACAAGTAGAATGTTTTGTCAAATAGCAAGCATTTTTCTAGAATGACATGGCAAATTTCTAGCATGTTTTTTGCACAATTTAACCTCAGCCTGCTACTATTAGGATTTAGCTTAATTTTAACATGTCTTATTGGGTTGCTGGCATGTTTGTAGTATGATTTAACACACTGAAATTGACTTTCATTCACCTGTAAAGCAAAAAGAACATTTTAAAAAGTGTTTTGGCGCGTCAACATATGGTGCAGTAGCACGTCAGGGCATCCCGAGTTCGAATCCCAGCTCAAGGACATTTCCCTACCCCATCACCCCCTCTCTCTCCAACTTCGCTTCCTGTCTAAATACTGTCCTATCTAATATAGGCAAAAAAAGTGTTTTGGTTCCCATTGTATCATGGATGTCAACAGTTTGTTTAAAAATCTTCAAATGTTCCTTTGGTTATACATGAGGAATTAAAATCACACCGATGTGGTGCGACGTGAGGGTGAGTTAATGATGACTGAATTGTCTTTTTTGGATGGATATCATTAATAAATAATGTAGTCAGTGCCACTGGGCTGGTCAGTGCTTTGTTTGCACCCCTAAAGACTAGTTTTAAAGAAGTACTTTGAACATTGTCCACATTGTCATGCTTTCGTTCTCTCTTTCAGCCCTCCAGGACAGAAGGAGCCCCCGTACCTGACAGAGGCCGGCAGAGAGGCGTTTGATCAGCTCTATCGACTGTGGGAAGGTGAAATGAGAAACATTCTGTCAACACAGACACCATCGCCACTCCTGCCTCTGCCGCTGGACTGTCAGAGTCAGCTGGTCAAAGACGTGCTCAACGTGCTGATCGGGGTCTCCTCCGTCACATTTCCTCTCAACGAGGTACATATGCATCAAAAACATTCAAATGGACCAATGCATGTACCTTTCATTATGTGACATTACAGTGTAGTACAGTACAGATTCTAACTATTATAGCCTGATTAGCCTATAAACGCCACTCAGAACACCATAACACCTCCTAAGTTGTTGACATGCTGCTATGAACACCCTAACAACTGCTTAGCAACATGCTTACAACTCAGAACACCCTAACAACTGCTTAAAAGCATGTTAACGACTTTGAAAACCCTAGTAACTCCATAGCAACATGTTGACCACTCAGAAAATCCTAGCAACTCCATAGCAACATGTCAACCGCTCAGAAAACTATTTAACAGTTGCAAAATTAACTGTTATCCACTCTAAACACCCTATTACAGGATTTTCTGAAAGTGGATATTTAGTCCTTGTAAATCCTTGAATTGAGCACCGTGAGACAAGAGGGCATGTATTATTAGGACATTACATAAATGTCTAATTTTATCACCAAGAACAGTGTTGTGTGACTCTCTGCTCTAGGCTAGTGTGCAGTTCAATGTGCGTCCAGATATATGTGTGTCCGGGACGTCCCCTGAGAGTGTGTCCCGTCTGCTGAGTGAACTGGCGCAGTACGGCACACACTACCTGCGTCTCAGCCGGTTCTCCCTCAGCGGCGGCAGTCAGAAGGGACTCGTCTTCCAGGTGACGCGTGCTGGTGTTTCTCACTGAAGCAGCTTTTCATGTTCTGCGTACATTTCGTAACAGATTTTATGTTTTTGTGTGTTTGTTTGTTTGTTTGTGTGTGTGTGTGTGTGTGTGTCTGTCTGTGTCTGTTTGTTTGTTTGTGTCTGTCTGTTTCTGTCTGTTTGTTTGTTTGTTTGTTTGTTTGTTTGTTTGTGTCTGTGTGCCTGTCTGTTTGTTTGTGTGTATCTGTCTGTCTGTTTGTTTGTTGTTTTTGTTTGTGTGTGCCTGTTTGTTTGTTTGTTTGTTTGTGTGTGTATCTGTCTGTCTGTCTGTTTGTCTGTCTCTTGTTTGTTTGTGTGTCTCTCTGTGTGGGCATCAGGCTTTTACAGGTGGTCTGCGGCGTTACCTGCATTACTACAGAGCGTGTGTGTTGAGCACTCCTGGCTCTCTGAGTCTCCTCACTATCGGATGTCATTTTCGCAAACTGGGCCGTCAGCTGAGGTAAATCTTCCTTCACGCACATGACATGATGAAAAGCAGAATTTCATTTGTTTTAGTTTTTTAGATGAATGTAAATGTAGAATATTCTCAGTGCAAACCTAAGTGCTAAAAACTAGCCATAAGATCAGGTCTTGGCCAAAGTGTAAGTAGATCTGAAATTGGTATTTTGTTTGTGCATAGTATTGTGTTATAAAATTTCTAATTACGACAATTTAGAATTTTATAAATTTATTTTGTTTTATTGGTACATTTTGGATGTAAATCTAAATGTATTTTTAAAAGTTAAGGCTTATTTTTGTCTATCTGTTAATAATAGTATATATAATAGTATGATAGTATAATACTTGAAATGCATTGTAAATAACGGCCACTTTATTAGGTACACCTTACTAGTACCAGGTTGTACCCCCTTTTGCCTTCAAAATTACCTTAATTCTTCGTGGCATAGATTCAACAAGCTACTGGAAATAATCCTCAGATATTTTGCTCCATTTTGACATGATAGCATTATGCAGATGCTGCAGATTTGTCGGCTGCACATCCATGATGCGAATCTCCCGTTCCACCTCTATTGGATTGATTTTGGTGACTGTGGAGGCCATTTGAGTGCAGTGAACTCATTGTCATGTTCAAGAAACAAGTCTGAGATGATTCGTGCTTTATTGACATGGCGCAACATCCTGCTGGAAGTAGACATCAGAAGATGAGTACACTGTGGTCATAAAGGGATGGACATGGTCAGCAACAATACTTATGTAAGCTGTGGAGTTGACACAATGCTCAATTGGAACTAATGAGCCCACAGTGTGCCAAGAAAATATGTGTGCCCACACTTTTTCGGACCATTCTCTGTAAACCCTAGAGATGGTTGTGCGTGAAAATCCCATTAGATTAGCAGTTTCTGAAATACTCAGACCAGCCCGTCTGGCATCAACAACCATGCCATGTTCATAGTCACTTAAAAACACCTTTCTTCCCCATTCTGATGCTCGGTTTGAACTGCAGCAGATTGTCTTGAGTTGATGCCATGTGATTGGCTGATTAGAAATTTGCATTAACAAGCAATTGGACAGGTGTACCTAATAAAGTGGCCGATGAGTATGTACTGTACCTGTGTGTGTGTGTATATATATATATATATATATATATATATATATATATATATACACATTTTTTAACAAATCATTTTAGATCAACATTTAAAACGTATGTGAAAATAAATACATAACATTTTAATTGGTTAAGTGGCATATTTAAGAAAACCTATTAAGAAAGCCCAGAATTGTTTATAGCCCTGGCAAATTCTGAATTGTTCAAATGTCATAAAATAGCTGAGAAATATATATTTTTGGCCTCTTGTACATAGTCTTATCTTTTGGGGGAAAACTGGTGTCAAATGCGGTAAAAAAAAAAATTGATAGTTAAATAAAGCATTAAGTCAGAATTTGATATGGGAATGAATAATTTCTGGCTTGACTGTATATGTGTATGTAGTGTGTAAAGAAAATCAGCTTCTTCAGCTCCATCTTCGTGTTAATCAGGTATCTGTCAGAACTGTGTTGTGTGGATGGAATCGCCGGTGTGGGACGAGCAACATTTCCCGTGGTAAAAAAACACTTCTGTCAGTAACATCAGCTTAGAGGTTTTCATGTTGCAGTGGTGTTTGTATAATTGCCTGTGTGTGTGTGTTAAGGGTGTAAAGCTGCTGTCGTGTCTGTATAATGAAGCTCAGAGTAACTGCAGTAATGAGAATCATCCGGTGCTGCTGTCGCTGTTGAAGAGCAGCTGTGAGCCGTACACGCGGTGAGAAGCTCATCTTTTTTATTTATTTCTCTATTACTCAACTCAAGAAGGTCACTTAAGTGCAGAGCGCATCTGAATACGCTATATTTGCAGAGTGACTAATACTTGGAAAAGGTTTTGAAGATACTGGAGCATCTGGCTGACATTTACACGCATAATACCGATTCTCTGCGGTTATTTACTCGCCTTCATGTTGTAGCAAATTTGTATGTTTTTATATTTACCTGGCAACATAATTGGCAAGCAGATTTATATTTACATCCACAAGACCACAGAAATGAGCAGAAACTGACATAACTTTTTTTGTGACATTCGCATTTAATTAACATTTTATATAAAATGTATAAAATAAAATGTATTCTTTATTATTGCAATTTTTTATTTTGTATTTTTTTTAGTTTTTGTTGCATATTATTATTATTATTATTATTATTATTATTAATATTATTATTATTATTAGCCATTTTATTTTTTGTTAAATGATTATTTATTATTATAGATTATATTATTATTATTATTATTATTATTATTATTATTAGCCATTTTATTTTTTGTTAAATGATTATTTATTATTATAGATTATATTATTTTTATTATTATTATTATCATTATTATTATTATTAGCCATTTTATTTTTTGTTAAATTATTATTTATTATTATAGATTATATTATTATTATTATTATTATTATCATTATTAGCCATTTTATTTTGTGTTAAATGATTATTTATTATTATAGATTATATTATTATTATTATTATTATTATTATTATTAGCCATTTTATTTTTTGTTAAATTATTATTTATTATTATAGATTAAATTATTATTATTATTATTATCATTATTAGCCATTTTATTTTTTGTTAAATGATTATTTATTATTATAGATTATATTATTATTATTATTATTATCATTATTAGCCATTTTATTTTTTGTTAAATGATTATTTATTATTATAGATTATATTATTTTTATTATTATTATTATTATTATTAGCCATTTTATATTTTGTTAAATGCCACAAACATGTTTTTGATAACATTCTTATTTAGATCATTAATTCTTAAATGTAATTATTTATATGATATAATAAAAAATATGATATTTTAATGTTGTAAAGTTCTAGCTTAATCAGCAGAGTATGTCGCTAATAACACTGAGGGGTTTGATTTTCTGTGGAACCCATAAATTTATTATTTTTCCAAAATGACTGAATTCTGAAGCTTCAGTCAGATGCTAAAATGATTCATGTGAAATAGTTCTTCTACACTACCTGACAAAGGTCTTGTTGTGGATCCCAGTTGTAAGAACAACAAATAATAACTTGACTTCTAGTTGATTACTTGGAAAAGTGGCAGAAGGTATATTTTTTTCAATGAATCATCCCTTGAACTGCATCCCATTTATCACAAATACTGCAGAAGACCTACTGGAGCCCGCATAGATCCAAAATTCTGACAAAAATGAGTCAAGTTTGGTAAAGGAAAAATCATGGTTTGGAGTTTCATTCAGTATGGGGGTGTGCGAGAGATCTGCAGAGTGAATGGCAACAGCCTGAGGTATCAAGACATTTGTGCTGCCCATTACATTATAAACCACAGGAGAGGGCAAATTCTTCAGCAGGATAGCGCTCCTCATACTTAAGCCTCCACATTAAAGTTCCTGAAAGCAAAGAAGCTCAAGGTGCTCCAGGATTGGCCAACCCAGTCACCAGACATGAACATTATTGAGCATGTCTAGGGTAAGATGGAGAAGGAGCTATTGAAGATGAATCTAAAGAGTCTTGATGAACTCTGGGAGTCCTGCAAGAATGCTTTCTTTGCCATTCCAGATGACTTTATTAATGAGTGATTTGAGTCATTGCAGAGATGTATGGATGCAGTCCTCCAAGCTCATGATGGAGTCAGACACAATATTCATTCTGTTTCCACTGCAGCATGACTTTATATTCTGTACTGTACATTATTTCTGTTAAGTGACAAGAGTTTTGTCTAAGCAAAGTCAAACCTTACTGTCCTAATGAAATAATTCAAAAACAAGTATTTTGGTAAAATAAGCGTAATCTTTGCCTTTCATATAAGTCACTTCTGATACCAGATGATCAACTAGGAGTCAAGTTGTTATTTGTTGTTCATAAAACTTGGATAGGCGACAAAACGTTTTTGTCAGGTAGTGTATTGTTTAGAACAAAACGTAGACTGTATAGTAGCTTTAAATAAAATTTGTGTGTGTGTGTGTGTGTGTGTGTGTGTGTGTGTGTGTGTGTGTGCGCGCTATATTCTCCTCTAAATAGCGTCCTTTTTTATCTGTAGAGACTATAAAGGAATTATTTTTGAATGTGAATCCTTTAAAAATGGTCAAGATGTTTATCAAAAGTAGATCTTAAACTGTTGTAGATTTTTATTGTATGTATTGTTTATTGTTGACCGGAGAAGTGTTATTTATAAGCTAATAAAATAAATACATTTCATCTGTTTTTACCAGTCATTGAAGCAAATATGGCAATAAACTCTAAACTTTCTCTTCTCATCTAATAAACTGAATCTCTGTCTGTGTGTGCGTGCGTGTGGGTGTGCGTGCGTGCGTGCATGCGTGCGTGTGTGTGTGCGCGCGTGTAGTTTTGTTTCAGACTGGGTGTACAGTGGTGTCTTTCGTGACGTGTATAAAGAGTTTATGATTGAGGTCAATGAGGATTATCTTACCTACAGAGGTGAGTGTGTCTGTGCTTTAATGTTGAATCCTGTTTAGAGGGCTAGAAAAATCATTTAAACATATTTTTAGAGTAAGTCTTGTGTGTTTACGTCATTGGTAACAGTCTTAGGGCTCACAATAGTTCAAAATGCCTAGAAGCCTTTCAGGCAGATACTCTTCAGTTTTTGGTAGCCAGAAACCAGTGGCCTGAATAGGAAAGACATTATTTACAAAAGAAAAAATATATATATATTTCATTTGTTTTAGGCTTCATATATTTTTTTTTTACATTTTATTTATTTTTTTATTTATTTTTATTTTATTTTTTATTTTTTTATTTTTCCTGAAAAAAATCATGTGAGAACTTGGTAGGCCTATCTTTCTTGTTTTTATTTATCAACTTGGTACCAAAGTACCAGTTCTTCTGACCACCAGTTAGTGCAAACACAAATTTAAACACCGTGATAATGAATAACAATTACATGCAGCATAATTACATAATTTGTGAGCACCGATGTAGGCTGTATTTTTTCCTCTCAATAAGATTAAGCCAGACAGGCAGGGTGGATTCATTTTTGGTAGCCTGACTTGAAAACATAAGAGTATTAAAAAAAAAAAAAAAATTATAATTAAAATGTAATAAACTTAATGGATGTCAGGCTAGCAGTTTTGCGAGCCCTGAGTCTTATAATCGCTGTCATTTCTGCCAAACTCTTGCAGATAAGAACTTCTGGACGCAGGGCTACACACTCATTTCACGGGATGCAGAGGATTGCGTACCGGTGTTTCTCAAACACATCGCCAATGATGTTTACATCTGCGGGAAAACCATTAATCTGCTGAAAATCTGCTGTCCACAGGTGACCCTCAAACTCTAAACTTGAACTATAAAGCACATATCTGATTGAAGAGCAGGTCGTATAGTCTTTTAAAATCTTCTAATATTATGGATTGAGTTCTCTAAGGCCAGAAAACATAGTCATTTTTTAGAATATTATAATCATTTTGCAGTTGTTTTGATGCAATTCGTGTAATCTCCTCCACCTTTTATAAGCTTACTCTGCTCTGATTGGTCAGCTGCTCTGTTTTGATTAGTTTTTATTAGTGCTGCTGGCCAATAATTAATCGTAATTAATCTCATCCAAAATAAAAGTGTGTGTATGATGTGTTTATTATATATATGTCATACACACATATACACAAAAACAAAACTACACAACTTTTATTTGCTTGGATATTTACCTTAAAATAGAAGTTGTATACATGTATATGATATCTAAATATAAATAAACATTATCAAATATATGCAAGAAAGTCTGTATTTATATATGCATAATAAATATACACAGTACATGTGCATATATATATGGCTATACTTTTATTTTGGATACGATTAATCACAATTAGTCTTTGGCTAGCACCAGTCTATATGTATGTATTCAGTATCTGAAACGCTCGTTTCAGAGTGTTCAAATGTCATATATGAGGCAGGGATTATGCAAATATTGTGCCATGTTGACGTATATTGCTAGCAGGCAAATGATTAGCAATTTTGCAGCGTGTTTACATTGAAGGACAGCTGCATTATATAGTGCAAATAAGGTATTTTTTGAAAACAGCACTACATCTTCTGGTCGGACGTCCCAGTGCCCAGGATCGCTGTGACGTTTTCTCTGAAGGAAGTTGAGGAGATTGAGAGAGACTGCGCCGTGTACCGGGGGCGAATGGAGACTATCTCTAGACACAGCGCCATCAGCAGGGAGGAGCAGGTACTGTATCATGCTTGGGGTGTGATTTGTGTTCTCTGTCAATTTTGTATTTGATGTTTTAATGATGTGTGTGCATCAAGTCAAGCTATCAAGTGTCAAGAAAGACATCTTGAAAGGCCACAAGGACTGACTGTCTGTTAAATTAATTATAATGCAATTAGACTGGGCCTATCACTCAAGTATTGAAAGCTAAATATATTGAGTGATATTACAGGGTATCCATGGGGTTTAAAAATGTCTTAAATTTAAAAAATTTAATTAAATAAAATTCTAACGCTTAAATTCACTGAAATATTGTGGTGTAGGTTTCAAACAGGTCTTAATTTATCTTTGTCCATGTAAAGCTATCCAGTTGGGCTAACACCCACCCATCCAATCACATAAAATTCCATCATTCCAACAAAAGTTTATTTAATAACTCTATTAACCAATATGGTTTAATGGTCTTCCTCAAAATAATATGTTTTATTGGTTTAACTGGGCCATTAGAAAAAATAAAATAAAAACGCTTACATATTTAATATAGCTAATAATGAAAGTGGGGTGACGAGGTGGCGCAGTAGGTAGTGCTGTCACCTCACAGCAAGAAGGTCGCTGGTTCGGGCCTCGGCTGGGTTAGTTAGTATTTCTTTGAGTTTGCATGTTCACTCTGCGTTCGCATGGGTTTCCTCTGGGTGCTCCGGTTTCCCTCACAGTCCAAAGACGTGGTACAGGTGAATTATACTCGAGTCTTCTGTAGTTGTGTAATAAGACCGAACGTAATGAGAGTATAGTCCTTATAAATATTGGCCTAGAAAATAGTCACTTTTAATTTTCCGTCGGTTTTAAACGACTACAGAAGACTCGAGCTTTAAATAGGAAAATAATCAAAAACGCTATTTTGATTTTTTTTTCAATTTATTTATTTATTTATTTTTTAAAGATGTGCTAATGGTCTAATTTGATTAAATGAAAATGCTAAGCTAAAAGTGAACACAAACTGAATTAAAAAATTGCTCTAAAACTCTAGTAGACTTTTAAAATGAGCCTTTTCAACAACAACAAAAAAGTTCCATTAAAACAAACAAACATTAGAGCATCTCAAAGCAACACTGTGTTGTTTTCTTTCTGAATGAATCTGTATTTGGATGGTTTCCAT
Organism: Danio aesculapii; assembly: GCF_903798145.1. Lineage (NCBI taxonomy): Eukaryota > Metazoa > Chordata > Actinopteri > Cypriniformes > Danionidae > Danio > Danio aesculapii. Next base: position 31,563,775 of record NC_079459.1, on the reverse strand, counting down.
TACATATTTGCACATAACTTTTGTGATTTATTCTTACGAATGTCAATAGATAAAGCTATTGCAACATAAGTGTCTTTCCATTAGCCAATGTTATACGTCTATTTGCTTTTCATAATGAATGTTGGTAGGTTAAAATACATCATCATAGCCATATTAATCAAAGGAAACATGAGTGTTATCAAAGAGCTGTTTATGGGATTTGTGGATTCAGAATCAGAATTTTCCAGTTTTCAGTAGTCTTGTGAAATAACCCTTTTTTTTAAGGAATACATGTTTGCCATATATGAGTATTTATAGAATTGATGTTCTTCCTAATTTCATTCATTCATCTTCCTATCCCTTAGTCCCTTATTTATCAGGGGTTGCCACAGCAGAATGAACCACCAACTGTTCCAGCATATGATTTATGCACCGAATGCCCTTCCAGCTGCGACCCAGTACTGGGAAACACCCATACATTCTCACATTCCCACACACGTACACTACGGTCAATTAATTAATCCAATCCACCTATAGCGCATGTCTTTGGACTGTGGGGGAAACCGGAGCACCTGGAGGAAGCTCACGCCAACATGGGGAGAACATGCAAACTCCGCACAGAAATGCCAACTGACCCAGCCAGGACTCGAACCAGCGACCTTCTTGCTGTGAGGCGACATTATTAACCACTGAGCCACCGTGCTGCCGTCCTTCCTAATTTGCAATTCATAATTTTAATTTGCACAGTGCGTTTAAAAATAGCTAATCCAGGTTAAGTGTTTTTATATTTATGAAACGTTGGCTCCAATCAGAGAACCAGTACTGCATCAGAGCTGGTACTGTTGGCATGGCAACAGATGAGAATTTAAAAGCCGGTCCATTAACCCAGTTTCATCAGGACACCGTGACCTGGGTTAAAAATCTGCTTTATTGTTTCGCGCTCAAGTCTGTCTTCCTTCATTTTTATTCTTTCTCTCTCTAACTTGTTTTTTTTTTTTTTGTCAGGCCGCACGGACTGAACAGGCCCGACAGGAGCTCATTAACCAGGTCAGAGAGTCAGCGGCCAAAACCCTGGAGAGAATCAGAGGTCAGAAATCTGTCCCCTCAAACCCACACACACACACACCTGATGCTGTTAGCAGCTTCTGTCTGGGCCAAATTAGTCTTGCGTAGCCAGACTTGACTTTCATCATAGGCTCTGTCCCAAATTGCACCCTTCTGAATTGTGAAATGAGAAATGGGGCACCCTACAGGCCCGCTGCTGGAGTGAGGCATTCAGTAAGAAACCGATTTGCTGCTTATACTGTCTGCTTGTGCTGATGCTTATGAACTGGCTGATGTTATTGTTCATGTCATCATGAAATCAAAATGTGCAATTGTTATTTTTGATGGAATGGGATTATACATTTGATGTTGATTTAATTTTTGATGTTATTCATGGACGACATCGTTTTTATTCATGTATTAAAATAAGAATTATTTTATAAATTATTGTATTATATTATTTTATAAATTAAAATGCATAACATAAAGCTAAAATCCAATCTTGTGCTAAAATAACTAACACTAATTAAAACAAAATGTGCTTAAAATATTGTATTGTATATTGTGTATTAGGGCTGGACGATATTGCAAAAAAAATTATCACAATATCATGTTTCATATCATTCGATATCGATAATTATTGAATATTTTTTAACAATACTTTTTTTTATTTAACCATCTTATTTTCATTTACCAACATTACTAAGGCAAATCGTTTTAATAGTCAAAAGCAAAAATATTTAAACAAAATATCTGATCTCTTTATAATAAAATAAACATGGGTGTTAAAGAGACTCTTAAACTTGATAGATAAAATGTTCCAAAGTGTGTCCAATGGTAAAGGCAGATTAACATCTGTAAGGTGTGAATAATAGTAATACAGTAAACCTCAAACACTGTAAACAAACAAATCATGATCATCAAATCTGAGCTTTCAAGTAAAGGAACCAGCCATCATTAATCAAATACATACGGCAAATACAAATTGTGAAATTCAATGACTGCAATACCCCCCTGTGCTAAAAACTCTTTCAGATGGGGAGCTAGTGGCTGGGATGCACAAGAAAAGAAACCAAAAAGCCACTCTGGCGACATTCGTTTTTTATTTACAATCTCCTCACTGCTGCTATACGGCACTCTTTCACATGTGTTGTTATTCTGACCTGAAATGACAAGCGCGGCTCGTGGTTTCCTTCAGTATTTTCTATGGCGTCTTTCATCACTGATCGTTTTCTCAGATGATGACAAATGGAGAAACCATTGCTGCCGCTTCGGTGCAAGTTTATGGAGAAAAGTGAAAAGCACTGCAGTGCTTGGGTGCGCCGTGTTTGTCTGAGGTAATTAGTCTGCCGTTATTACTGAACTGTGTATATTCCATCCAAAGTGTGAAGCACATTGGTTAGTTCTACTTGCATTAATTGCTGTGTGCTTGGGGCATTCAGAAAAGTTCAGATGTTTTTCATCTAGGCGTACCTGGAAATTTGATTGTTTAATTTCTGTACTTGAATACTGTTAAACTCCACAGAAAACCATAAAGCACTGTTGATATTTATTCATTTATTTATTCATTTATTTATTTATATTTGCTTGTAATTTTTTATAATGTATGCATAGACTTGATCATCCCAGTCGATCTATTTCCAATCACAGCTATTCAAATCCTCTGATGAAATTATATTCAAATCGCAATTTCTATTGTAGAAAGCTAAATATTGCAATGTCAGTTTTTACAATAACATGCAGCCCTATTGTAAAGTGTTTTTTTAGACAATTAAAGTCAAAATTAATAGCCCTCTTCATATTTTTCCCTAATTTCAACTCATTTCTAAACATAATAGTTTAAATTAATTTAATTCCCTTGATTTTCTTTTCAGCTTAGTCCCTTTATTAATCTGGGGTCGCCACAGCGGAATGAACCGCCCACTTATCCAGCATATGTTTTACACAGCGGATGCCCTTCCAGCTGCAACCCATCACTGGGAAACATCCATACATACACTCATTCACACACATACAATACAGACAATTTAGCTTACCCAGTTCATCTATACCACTTGTCTCTGGACTGGTGGGGGAAACCAGAGCACCCGGAGGAAACCCACACCAACACGCGGAGAACATGCAAACTCCACACAGAAATGCCCACTGACCCATCTGAGTCTCGAACCAGTGACCTTCCTGCTGTGAGGCGATTGTGCTACCCACTGTGCCACCATGACGCCCTAAAATTAATTTCTAATTACTAATTTATAATAAATTTATAATAACTAATTTAATTATTTTTTAATAACTTATTACTTTCATCTTTGCCTTGACATATTTTACTACATTTACAAGATATTTTACTAAATATTTTCAGGATTCATCTTAAAGTGCATATTAAAGGCTTAACTAGGTTAATTAGGCAAGTTTGGGGTCTTTAGGCAAGTCATTATGATGACTTGCCTAATTACCCCAATAGGCCTAATTAGCCAAGTTGTATAACGATGATTTGTTTTGTAGATGATCAAAACAATTGCTCAATGGGGCTAATAATATTGACCTTAAAATAGTATTTAAAAAAAAATAACTGCTTTTATTGTAGCCGAAATAAAACTAATAAGAATTTTGCCAGAAGAAAAAATATTATAGAAAATACTGTGATAAATTCCTTGCTCTGCTAAACATCATTTGGGAAATATTTGATAAAGAACAAAAAATCCACAGGAGGGCTAATTGTTCTGTTTTTAACTGTGTGTATATATATACCACACACACTCACCTCTTTTTCCCAGCTCTCTGAGTCTGAGGTGTCCAATCTCGTGCTATCAAGCCATGCAACCACCTGTCCGCTTGATCCCATTCCCTCTCATATCTTGCAAGCTATTTCTCCTGCAGTCATACCAACACTGACTCACATAATTAACACATCTCTTGACTCTGGTCTATTCCCTACTTCATTTAAGCAGGCTAGGGTAACCCCACTGCTAAAGAAACCCAACCTGGATCAAACGCTACCTGAAAACTACCGACCGGTATCCCTGCTTCCATTCATGGCCAAGATTTTGGAGAAAGTAGTGTTCAATCAAGTCCTAAACTTTCTTACTCAAAACAGCCTCATGGACAACAAGCAATCTGGCTTTAAGAAAGGCCACTCAACTGAGACTGCCCTGCTCTCGGTCGTGGAGGATCTCAGACTGGCTAAAGCAGACTCTAAATCATCTGTCCTCATCTTGCTGGATTTATCAGCTGCTTTTGACACTGTAAACCACCAGATCCTGCTATCTACGCTTGAGTCACTGGGCGTCGCAGGCACTGTTATTCAATGGTTCAGTTCCTACCTCTCGGACAGATCATTCAGGGTGTCGTGGAGGGGAGAAGTGTCCAATCTACAGCATCTAAACACTGGGGTACCTCAGGGCTCTGTTCTTGGACCACTTCTCTTCTCTATCTACACGGCATCTTTAGGAACAGTCATCCAGAAACATGGTTTTTCCTACCACTGCTATGCTGATGACACCCAGCTATACCTCTCTTTTCACCCTGACGATCCCTCGGTTCCAGCTCGCATTTCAGCCTGCCTGTCAGACATTTCACACTGGATGAAAGATCATCATCTCCAGCTTAACCTCATGAAAACGGAAATGCTTGAAGTTTCTGCCAACCCGACTCTTCACCATAACTTTTCAATCCAGATGGACGGAGCAACCATCACTGCATCCAAAATGGTAAAAAGCCTTGGAGTAACAATTGATGACCAACTGAACTTCTCTGACCACATTTCTAGAACTGCTCGATCTTGCAGATTCGCACTCTACAACATCAGAAAGGTCCGACCCCTTCTATCTGAACATACAGCTCAACTCATTGTTCAAGCTCTTGTTCTCTCCAAACTGGATTATTGCAACTCTCTGCTAGCCGGGCTACCAGCTAGTTCTATCAAACCTCTTCAGCTGCTTCAGAACGCAGCAGCACGAGTGGTCTTTGATGAACCCAAAAGAGCACATGTCACTCCGCTACTCACCCGTTTGCACTGGCTGCCAGTTGCTGCCCGCATCAAATTCAAAGCTCTGATGTTTGCTTACAAAGTGACCGTTAGCTTGGCTCCTTCATATCTGCTCTCACTTCTGCAGATATATGTGCCCTCCAGAAACTTGCGTTCTGTGAATGAACGTCGCCTCGTTGTTCCATCCCAATAAGGGAAGAAATCACTTTCCCGAACTCTCACATTCAATCTGCCCAGTTGGTGGAATGAACTCCCTAACTACATCAGAACAGCAGAGTCACTTGCTGTCTTTAAGAAACGACTAAAAACGCAACTGTTTAGTCTCCACTTTCCTTCCTAATCTGCAACTGCCTCTCTGGCTATACCACTAACTGTGCCCTCTCTCTCTCTCTCTCTCTCTCTCTCTCTCTCTCTCTCTCTCCAAAAAAAAAAAAAAAAAAAAAAAAAAAAAAAATTTTACTAATGCTTTGCTTCTTAGACTTTTACACGCCTGAAACTTGTCTATAGCACTTGTTCACTGCTGCTCTTATAGTTGTGTAAATTGCTTCCTTGTCCTCATTTGTAAGTCGCTTTGGATAAAAGCGTCTGCTAAATGACTAAATGTAAATGTAAATATATATATGTGTATATGTGTATATATATATATATGTGTGTATATATATATATGTGTGTATATATATATATGTGTGTATATATATATATGTGTATATATATATATGTGTATATATATATATATATGTGTATATATATATATGTGTATATATATATATATATATATATATGTGTATATATATATATATGTATATGTATATATATGTGTATGTATATGTGTATATATATGTGTATGTATATATATGTATATGTATATGTATATGTATATATATATATATATATATATATATATATATATATATATATATATATATATATATATATATATATATATATATATATATATATATAAAACTATTATATAAAATTATACTATTATATTAGTGATCCTTAAAAAAAACATGGGTTTTTTTCCCCCGCATGAGGAGGGCACACAACTGTTCTCCTTGTGGAGGTCAAGTATTAATCATCAGGGCATCCAGCGAGCGGCTGCTGCTCCCCACAGAGACAAATGAATGAATATTAGTGCTGACGTCCCGCTGTTCTCTCTCTCGCCCCCTGCAGGCCGCCAGGTGTCGCAGCGTCTGGCAGAGGAGGCCCAGAAACGAGAGCGATTCAAAGAGATGAAGCAGCAGCTGGAGCTCGACCAGGAGGTGAGAGAGGAGCGCATTAATTAATTATTTTTCAGTCCCTAAAACCAACCCTCAGCATATTTAACTGGGTGTCCGCAGATCTTTAAATTTCATAGTATAAAAATAAGGCATTAATAGTCCCTTTTCATAAGACTGTAATGACGTGTTTAATGGCCATCGGCATCTTAAATCCTTGAATATTTTTAAATTTAGATTTTTTTTTTAAAAGTATGTATATTTATATGTATTTGCAGCAGGGGGAAATAAAGTATTGAATACGTCAGCATTTCTCTCAGAAAACATATTTATAAAGGTGCTGTTGACGTGAAATTTTCACCAGATGTTGGCAACAATCACAGAAATCCATAAATGAAACAAAAACAAATCTAATTAGTTTACAAATAAGGTTATCTGTAATGAAATGAAAGTACGCAGGGAAAAAGTATTGAACACATGAAGAAAGGGAGGTGTAGAAAGGCAATGAAAGGCCAGACAGCAGCTGAAATCTCTCAGTATTTTTTCAGCAACCGTCTGCTCTTCCTCAGTGTAAATTAATATCAGCTGCTTCAGTCCAACATCTACATTAACAGGATGATGAAGATGAAACCAGGCTGGATATTTCAGGAAAAAAAAATCAAGTTGTAGAATGGCCCAGCAAATCGCCTGATTTGAATCCAATAGAAACTCGCACCTGAGCAATGCATGCGACTTCGTTCTCCATATGAGGCGTCTTTAAACTGCCATCATTAAAAAAAGCCTTTTATATAAAGTATTAAATATGTTTCTGTAGTTCAGTACTTTCTCCTTGTGTCATTCTGTTAATACACACAATTCAATTGCAAAAAAACATGGTGTTCAATACTTATTTTCCTTGCTGTATATACATACAATCTTTATATAATCTTTGTACAGTCTTATATAATCTTTGCATCAAAATGCTAATTACCTCTGCTCTCTCTGCTAGGTGTTTTTAATTCAGCACTTATTAGGTGGGACAGTAAATTTGTTTTATTGTTAAATTTTTCTCTTTTTTTGTCTACTGTTATCAGTTTCACACTGTTTTTTTTCCTTTTTCTGAAAGTCTTGATGAGTTTTTCTTTCATTATTTCAGCAAATTTGTTGTACTCTCCCATTCACTGCACACTTAGTTTACCCAACTATGACGAATTGCTCTACTAAGAAACCCAGAAATATGAAAAGCCTCCATCAGTCTTCAAATGTCTTAACCAAAAGGTTGAAATCTGCTTAAATCTCTTTAAAACAAAGGCGGAATAGAAGTCCATTTATAATCTTTGGCGGAATAATATAGAGGCTATATATAGAATAATAATAATAGGCGTAAGTTATTGACATTGGAAAATAATGTTATGTTAGTGTTGTTAGTGCAGTTTGGTGAAACTGATGTAAGAATTTTATTATATTTTTAAATATTATTATTATTATTGTCATTGTTAATAACAATGTTTTGAGTTTTTCACACTTTGCATGTATAATTAATGTATAATGTATAATTAATGTAGTGTTAGGGATGTTCATTAGTTGTGTTGCGTGTTTTTTTCTGAACTATAAAATTGATCTCATTCTGTGTGGTATTAAAGTCTTAAATATACACTTTCTGACAAAAACCTGGCAAAGAAAGCGTTCCTGCAGGACTCCCAGAGTTCATCAAGATCCTTTGGATTCATCTTTAATGCCTCCTCCTTCATCTTATCCCAGACATGCTCGATAATGTTCATATCTGGTGACTGGGCTGGTCAATCCTGAAGCACTTTGATGTGGAGGCTGAAGTATGAGAAGGAGCGCTATCCTGCTGAAGAATTTGCCCTCTCCTGTGGTTTGTAATGTAACAAACTTAACATCAACAGCCTGAGGTATCGCCATCCACTTTGCAGATCTCTCGCATGCCTCTATACTGAATGCACCCCCAAACCATGACTTTTCCTTCACCAAACTTGACTGATTTCAATGAGAATCTTGGGTCTATGCGGGTTCCAGTAGGTCTTCTGTAGTATTTATGATGATTGGGATACAGTTCAACAGATGATTCATCGGAAAAATCGACCTTCTGCCACTTTTCCAAATTATGAAGTAGATGTCAAGTTATTATATGTTGCTCTTACAGCTGGGATCGACGATAAGACTTTTGTCGGATATTGTAGGTCTTAAATATACGTTTTAGAAACCTGTAACACCCTGTTTAATTTCTCATTTGGATGTGTTTTTCAGTGGCGCAGCACCGCGAGACGGAAGGAGCTGGAAGATGATTTCAGTTATGCACGAGAACTCCGAGACCGAGAGCAGAGGCTGCAGGCCCTCGAGGAGCAGCTGGAGCGCCAGGCACGGTGGGCGGCATACACTAACGCTAAAAAAGCTGACAGATTAGCGCTGAGGCTATTGAGCGCAGCAGTGAGCACCCACAGGACGTTTATTTCACATTCGTGTTCACCGCAGGAAGTACTCAGTAAAGCTTTTTGAAGGCCATCAACCAAAACGAGCAGTTTTTTAAATCAATCATAACATTACAATAGCGGATTCAGAGCAAACGTTTAAGAAAAAAAACAAATACAAAGGTACAAGATTCTGAAAGCTTTCTGACTATCAGTTAAAAAATAAGTGAGACTAGTGAGTTAATTCACAATATTAAACATACAAATATGAAGAACTTGATTGTCATTTGCAATGCATCCTGGGAGGGGGTGCTCACTAAGCTTATTTTGCTGCATTTTAAGCTTTTTTTTTTAATGAAGGGCATGTTAAAGTAATTTTTACGCATGTTTAAACCATCCTAATTGAAATTTAGAGGGAATATAAAGCTTGAATAATATAAGAATTACATGTAAAACTGTTTTCAATTTTAAAGAGAGAGCAGGGTTCATTTGTATTAATCTCCTTTGTTCTATTCTAATTTGTAATCATTATTGTTTTTCACTGTGCAGAGGATTATTATGATTTTTTTGCAGTTTTGCACGTGTAAATCAGTTTAGTATCAAGGGAATTGCTAATTAAAATCAGCGTTTTGTGTGTGGTTCAGGATGGATCTGATCGCCCAGTACAGTCAGTTGTCAGAAGCAGCCGCGAGACGAGAACTCAGAGCTATGTGGAAAGTGCAGAGGATGAAACTTGATGAGCAGAGAGTCCATTTCCTGCAAAACGAGCAGCACAACATACAGGTAAGATATCACACTTATTGTAGTTTTATCGTAGAGTCTGGAATGATTATTTTTTTACGTTAGTAATAGAGATTATTGATTTTATTTAGTGTTTTTCTCAAATTTTGCAGTGGTTCTGACTTATAAAAAATTTTATTATGTATATTATTACAATAGCCATTGTCCATTTCCAGTATTTTTTACTTTCAGTAAGTATAACTTAAGATTTATTAAAGTATTCTACACACACTACCAGTCAAAAGCTTGGGGTCAGTAGGATTTTTAAATGCTTAAAAATAAGCTTCTCCTGCTCGCCAAGGCTGCATTTATTTCATCAAAACTACATAAAATTGTAAAATGTTATTGCATTATAAAATAACTGCTCAAAAGTAGTTTATAATTTCATTTAATAATTTATTCCAGTTATTTTAAAGATGAATTTTCAGCTTCATTACTCCAGTCTTCAGAGTCACATGATCCTTCAGAAATCACTCTAATATTGATTATTATTATTATTATTATTATTATTATTATTAATGGTAATAGTATTAAAAGCAATGATGACTGGACTAATGATTTCATTTGAAACTACATACAATAAGAAAGCAGTTATTTAAAATTGTAATAAATGGTTAACAATTTTTTACATTTAATAAATGATGAACAGATGAACAGAATAATTTTCTTAAAAAAAGTAATGATAAAAAGATAAAATAAAATAAAAACGTACCCCAAACTTTTGACCTGTAGTGTTCATGTATGTATATGCAGTGTTGGGGGTAATGCATTACAAGTAATGCGAGTTACTTTTCTCGTTTAATATTACTTTTCTAAGTAATGAGTATTGCAAAAAAGCATTACTTTTAAGGAAATGAGTAATTATTTAATTACATAATTCCCTTTTTTTTTTTAAAAATGCTGAATTAAAAATAATGCATTCACGTTGAATCCCGCACTCAATGAAAATGTGGGAGCAGATAAAAACAAAGACGGCAGAGCCTTACATTTTTATGATGGAAGTATTTGAACTCATGGGAGAAAAGGAACAGGGGATTGTCTCATTTGACAGTGACTTTACATTACTAATAACACAACTACAAAAGTAGCTCACACATTGCTTTAAACTTTCATTAATCTGTATATACGACATGTAGAGGAAGTTCTCAGAAGATAACATTATTCTACATTATTATTATTTTTATTTTTATTTTTTTTTGTAAGTAAATAAAGGTTATACAGTGTGTTGTTAATTCCAGAGATCTATTTAAAAAGAAAGAAAAAAACCCTGCAGGTTCTGAAATAGATCAAGCGTCAACCAGGTAAGAAAAGGTAAGGCAAAAGTAACGTAATGCATTACTTTTCATAAAAAGTAACTAAGTAATGCAACTAGTTACTTTGTTGGGGAGTAACTCAGTATTATAATGTATTACTTTCAAACGTACCTTTGCCCAACACTGTATGTATGTATGTATGTATGTGTGTTATATACTTATTTATTCATTTTAATTTTATTTTTTCTTCCTTTTTTCATTAATTTTCAAAAGTTTGCCACTTACTATTTCTAATCGTGTTCAGAAGCTAGCAAAGGATTTAAGTTTGATTTACCATTTCAAAGTCTATGATATGATTTATGTTCAGGCTCTTCTGGAAATGAAGTTTAGTTTGGGAAAGGAAGGCCCTCCTCTGCAAACACCCCACATTCAGCAGCCTGAACAACTAGACAAGGTCTGTATGCTGATTTTTACATATACACACTTATAATGTCATAAAATCAACCTAAACTGATGGTGTTTATATTGCTTTCATTTGACCTCAGCTCACTGAGCAGCAGAATCTAAGTGAACCGCAAACTGGACATCCTCCAGTCCCAGAATCCTCTGCTTTTCCCTGTCCTCCTGCAACAAGTCAAGCTGTAATGTCAGAAGAGATGGACACTGCAGACTTCCTCCCCCAGCCTCCACACTGCCCTAAAAGTGGTGCCGTGACCCAGGCTCTCAACGATATTGGATCAGACCTGTTTCCTCAGACGCCCAACCCAAGTCTGCCACATCCATCGGCCTCCCACATACAGCTCGGAGAACATGTTTCGGAAGTCTTGGAGTCCTTCCCATTGCCTAGTGAATTTGGACAGGCATCCAAGTCCAGCTTTCCATTGGGTCAGTTCATTCCAGAGGGGCTGGTAGGTCAACCGAAAGCTAGTGTTCATGGACACCCTTCACAGAGCTCTGTTCAGCTGGGAGACTCCACTGCCTGGGGGCGGATCAAGGGCCCGGTTCACTCCGAGTCAAGCACCCCGACCCAGACCACTCAAGAGAGCACATGTAAAGCAGAGAGCGAGAGCTGGTGTACAGAAAAACAGGAGACGGGAGCAGAGCCCTCGGCGGCCAGCGCAGGTTTAGAGCCAAAGCAAGCCACCCAGGAGCCAACAGATGAAGCCAAGTCCTGCGAGAGTGTCAGCCAGACCTCTCACTGTTCGCAGCCAGAGCAAGAACAATCTGTGTCTCCTCTCATCAGCTTCCATGAGTCACAGTCTGATACTCTTATAAGGAATAACAGCGCCGATCAGGATCCAGCACTGATTTCATCTTTGTCCTCTGCTGATGTTCAAAGCCACGCCTCTGATGCCCATATAAGGGTTGTTGAACATGTTTCAGAGGCAACCACTCTATTAACTTCTGATATACATGGCCACACCTCTGATGCCCATATAAGAGTTGGCGAGCATGTTTCCGAGGTGATGACTCCTATCTTCACTCCTAACATCCATGGCCACGCCTCTGATGCACATATAAGGGTTGGCAAACACGTTTCTAAGGTAACCTCTTCACCTCCAGCCCCTAATATCCATGGCCATGCCTCTGACGCCCATATAAGAGTTGGCGAACATGTTTCTGAGGTAACCACTTCTCTTCCAACCCCTAATATCCATGGCCATGCCTCTGACGCCCATATAAAGGTTGGCAAACACGTTTCTGAAGTAACCACTTCTCCTCCAGCCCCTAATATCCATGGCCATGCCTCTGACGCCCATATAAGAGTTGGCGAACATGTTTCTGAGGTAACCACTTCTCTTCCTACCCCTAATATCCATGGCCATGCCTCTGACGCCCATATAAGAGTTGGACAACACGTTTCTGAGATAATAACCTCTCTTCCAACCCCTAATATCCACGGCCATGCATCTGATGCCCATATAAAGGTTGGCGAACATGTTTCAGAGGTAACCACGCCCATTCCTACTGCTAACATCCATGGCCACGCCTCTGATGCCCACATAAGGGTTGGCGAACACGTTTCTGAGGTAACCACTCCCATTCCTACTGCTAACATCCATGGCCACGCCTCTGATGCCCATATAAGGGTTGGCGAACACGTTTCTGAGGTAACCACTTCCATTCCTACTGCTAATATTCATGGCCACGCCTCTGATGCTCATATAAAGGTGGGTGAGTTTGTATTCGATGTCGCGTCCTCTCGTCCACGTTGGAGTAAATACGGTCACTCTTCTGACAGCACCCTTGAAGTGGGCTGCATAATACCCAATGCCACCCAAACGCCCACTCTATTGCCTGGCAGTGCTTTTGGGCATGCGTCTGACTCCACACTGACAGCAGGATGTGTTGTATCAGGCGTGAACCCACAGCCATCTCCATTACCCGGCAGTGAGTATGGACATTCCTCTCAGTCCAGCTTGGGAATTGGGTGTGTGGTCAGTGGGATTGAGAGCACTCGACCCGGCTCTCTGTACAGCAGTGCCTACGGGCATTCATCAGACTCAGCACTGGGCATGGGATGTGTGGTTGGCGGGGTGGTGCCAGGGAGTTTGTATGGTGACCGACAACCAGCCAATTCTGAAAAAGCATCAGAGGACACAGGGAAACCAGCAGATATTGACACCCAAGGTGAGAACACTACAACATTTAACAAACATTCATACTATGCTTTCAGACACCTTCAGAACATTAAAAACTCTATTAAAATAATGTAAATAAAACAAAATGACAAAGCAAAATAGAAATAAATATTAATTAAAAGTGAAAAATACAAATAATACAGAATCATGTGCACAATTTGCATTAATAAAAGTAAAAAGAAAAAAAAAGCTAGAAAAAATTGACTTCAGATGCAAAAAAACTCTTAAAATGAAATGTTTGATATGGTTTTGCATGTGATATATATGGCTAACTAATACTGTAAGTGTAATATTGTATATATTTTGTCAATATTCATTTGTGAAAACACTTGTAATGCTGTTTGTTTTGTTGTGCTACAGCGCCCCCTACTGATCTCTTCAGTCTGGATGAGGGTCTGGCTGCGTGGGCTCTGGGCTTAGGCTTGTCTCCTCGAGAGAGTCCAGAAGACCGCTATCTGCTCAGCCTGGCCTGTCAGTATCAGGTGGAGCACTACCAGGACTCCTACAGCCTGATGAGTGAGTACCAGACATCATCCCGAGCCTCTGTGCTGTGCTCAGACGTGCTTTGGATTCCATTAAGGGTTTTTCATTGCTTCCATGCAAAACAGTTTGATTTGATTTATAAAACCACATGGCAGTTCTTAAACGTGTGTGTAGTTATAAGTCATTTGCATATATAACATTGGTATCAATAAGGTTGTATTAGTTAATTTCAGCTAACATGAACAATTATAGTATTTATTGATCTTTGTTGATGTTAAAGGAAATCAAGCAGTTCATTGTTAGTGCTCAGTGCATTAACTAATGTTAACACAGCTTTTGATTATAATGATGCATTAGTAAATGTTGAACTTTTGATTAATAAATTCTGTACTAAAAGTGTTTGTTATTAGTTCATGTTAGGATATACATTAACTAATGAAACCTTACTGTAAGGTGTGACCATAAAATTATAGTATATAGATGTATACAGTGGACACCCCACTGTTTCTTTGGATTTATGATTTTGTTGTGACTTAATTTGATATTTAACAACAAGAGTGATTAATTATTGCTCCATTCATTGTTTCATTGTCATAGTGTGAATTTATTTGCCTTGGCATTTATATGTGCTGTTTTACTTTAAGAACAGTTTTCCTATGATGCTTCTCGCTACTGAAAGCGCACCTGTAACCATTGGCAACTGACTCAGTGTGAGAGTGTGTGTGTTCGGAGTTCGCTCCTGCTTCAGTATAAAGCAAACAGTTAATTTCGTTTTAAACAAAGTTTCCAGTCGTCATTATTGCTGCTAAAAGGAAAAGACAGAACAGATTTATAGTCACGTGTTTGAGTAAATGTTCATTTTTTGTTGAAGTCTGTGAACTACTAACTCTCAATTTAAGATGAAATCTTGTCATTTAGACCAGAGCATTTGATTTACGACCAAATTACTAAAAAGGTGCTACGATTACAAACATTTATATTCAAGTTTAGACAACACAGCTAACAAGAGTTAAGAAATGACTATTTGATTGAGTAAGCCTGATTTCCAATCACAACAAATAAAAATGTTTGCTGTTTTATTTTTAAATTAGGAAATAATATTATGCCATGTTCTGAAAGGGATACTTCACCCAAAAATAAAAATGGTCATTTCTTACTCGTTTCAAACCTTCATGTTATTCTTTTTTCAGCTAAACACAAAAGATCATTTAAAAAATGTTGAAAATCTGGTTACCTGTTTTTCAACTTTCTTCAAAATATCTTCTTTTGTGATCAACAAACATTTGTCTTCTATCGTATCTGTTTTGTTTAGTTTTTTTTTTTACTGTGGAAGTCAATGGTTGCCAGTTTTTTTTTGTTTGTTTTTTCCCAGCTTTCTTCAAAATATCTTTTGTGATCAACAAGCATTTGTCTTCCATAGTAAAAAAACAAAACAAAACAAAAATAAAAAAAACATACTATGGAAGACAAATGTTTGTTGATCACAAAAGAAGATATTTTGAAGAAAGTCGAAAAACAGGTAACCATTGACTTCCATAGTAAAAAAAACAAACAGATCATGCAGAAGACAAATGTTTGTAGATCTGAAAGAGGATATTGTGAAGAAAGCTGAAAAAAACAGGTAACCATTGACTCCCATAGTGTGTGTTTTTTTTTTTTTTTTTACTATGGGAGTCCAGCTTTCTTCTAAATATCTTCTTTTGTGATCTGCAAACGCTTGTCATCCATAGTATCTGTTATTTGTTTTTCTTTTTTAACTATGGAAGTCAATGGTTAGCCGTTTTTTTACTTTTTTCAAAATATCTTCTTTTGTGATC
This sequence comes from Danio aesculapii, assembly GCF_903798145.1. Taxonomy (NCBI): domain Eukaryota; kingdom Metazoa; phylum Chordata; class Actinopteri; order Cypriniformes; family Danionidae; genus Danio; species Danio aesculapii. Next base: position 31,548,161 of record NC_079459.1, on the reverse strand, counting down.
AACAAACATTTGTCTTCCATAGTAAAAAACAAAACAGATACTATGGAAGACAAATGTTTGTTGATCACAAAAGAAGATGGAAAAACGGGTAACCATTGACTTCCATAGAATCTGTTTTGTTTTGTTTTTTTACTATGGAAGTCAATGGTTGCCAGTTTTTTTCCCAGCTTTCTTCAAAATATCTTGTTTTGTGATCAACAAGCATTTGTCTTCCATAATTTAAAAAAAAACAGATACTATGGAAGACAAATATTTGTTGATCACAAAAGAAGATGGAAAAACGGGTAACCATTGACTTCCATAGTAAAAAACAAACAAACAAACAGATCATACAGAAGACAAGCGTTTGTAGATCTGAAAGAGGATATTGTGAAGAAAGCTGAAAAAACAGGTAACCATGGACTTCCATAGTGTTTTTTTTTGTTTGGTTTTTTTACTATGGGAGTCAATGGTTACCTGTTTTTTCAGCTTTCTTCAAAATATCTTCTTTTGTTATCAACAAACGTTTGTCTTCCACAGTATGTTTTTTTATCATGGAAGTCAATAGTTACCCGTTTAGTTTTTTCAGCTTTCATTAAAATTATTGTCTTCCATAGTATCTGTTATTTCTTTTTCTGTTTTAACTATGGAAGTCAATGGTTACCCGTTTAGTTTTTTCAGCTTTCATTAAAATTATTGTCTTCCATAGTATCTGTTATTTCTTTTTCTGTTTTAACTATGGAAGTCAATGGTTACCCGTTTTTCAACTTTCTTCTTTCAAATATCTTCTATTGTGATCTACCATTGTTTGTCTTTTTCTTGGTCCTTTGTAGTGTATTTTGTGCTGTATATTGTAAACTGAGCTGTGTGTGTTTGTTATAGCTGCAGCTCCAGACTCTGAGCCTCTGCTTCAGGTCACTCGGGGCCCCAATGGTCTCTCTGTAGAGCCGTCTCTTCATCAGGCCACTGACGCCACCGCAGTACAGCAGAGTGAGATGATGCCACTGCCGGTGCTAATGAAACACTCTGTCACCACACCACTCATTACACAGTAAGACACACACACAGCTCATCAAAAATAACCCTTGTTCTTCTACTTCTACTGATTGTTTCAAGGAAGCTATTGGGTTGAAATCGATCAATGAAATACTGTTGAATGCATACATACTGTCGTTTGTGTGGTTATTTTTATGTGGCGATACTTTTATTTTGAAAGATAAAATGATTATGAACCCTTTCATTCAAAAACCCAAATCTATATAAATGTGTCTTTGACTTGACAAACAAATATACACTTTAAAACATTTCTTTTACCAATTTTGTTATTTGGCTCAATGTTAAAATAAAACAAAACTATGTACAGTGCTTAGCGTATATGAGTGCACCCCCCAGAAATCTCTCATTTAAATGAATGTTTTCTAAAGGAAGCTTTACTATTTTCTATTTGTTCATATACAGCTGAAGTCGGAATTATTAGCCTTTTTTTAAATAATTTCCATATTATGTTTAACAGAGCAAGGAAATTTTCACAGTATGTCTGATAATATTTTTTCTTCTGGAGAAAGTCTTATTTGTTATTTCGGCTGGAATAAAAGCAGTTTTTATTTTTTTAAAAAATCTATTTTAAGGTCAAAATTATTAGCCCCTTTAAGCAAATTTTTTTCGATAGTCTACAGCAGTGTTTCCCAACCCTGTTCCTGAAGGCACACCAACAGTCCACATTTTCAACCTGTCCCTAATCAAACACACCTGAATCATCTTATCAGAAGAGACTCCAACACCTGAAGTTAATGGGTCAGAAAAGGGAGACATCCAAAATATGTACTGTTGGTGTGCCTCCAGGAACAGGGTTGGGAAACGCTGGTCTACAGAACAAACCATCGTTATACAATAACTTGCCTAATTACCCTAATTAACCTAATTAACCTAGTAAAGCCTTTAAATGTCACTTCAAGCTGTATAGAAGTATCTTGTAAAATATTATTTACTGTCATCATGGCAAAGATAAAATAAATCAGTTGTTAGAAATGAGTTATTAAAACTATTATGATTAGAAATGTGTAGAGAGAATCTTCTCTCTGTTAAACAGAAATTGGGGGAAAAATAAACAAGGGGGATAATAATTCAGGGGGGCTAATAATTCTGACTTCAACTGTATATTAAGTCAATACTGAAGCCAAATCTGGATCTAATCTAACAAAATAATGTACAATAATAGTCCAAAAATGTGTACACCCAAATGTATATGTTAAGGAAAAAATATAAAATAAAAATATCAAGAGAATCAAAAAATATCTACAATTTTGTTGAAAATTTTGTAGTTAGATTTATTTATTTTTTTTTTCAATATTTTGCATGAATTTAAATGTTTTATCTCTCATTCTCAGCGTGTCTATGGTCAATAAGGCTGTGGTGGATTATTTCTTCGTGGAGTTGGCTGTGGAGAAGCATTTCCAGACTCTCCGCCACTTCCTGCTCATGGAGGACGGAGAGTTTGCTCTTTCTCTCAGTGATCAGCTCTTTGAAAAGGTTTGAAAATTTGATGTGAACATTCATTTTCCTTTTTGCTTAGCCTTTGACTTATCAGAGTTTGCCACAGCGTAATGCAGCGCCAACTATTCCAGCATATGTTTTAAACAACATATACCCTTCCAGCTGCAACCTAGTACTGAGAAACATCCATACACTCTCATTCACACACACACACACACACACACACACACTGCAGTCAATTTAGTTCATCCAATTCCCCTATAGCACATGTGTTTGGACTGTGGGGGAAACCGGAGCGCCCAGAGGAAACCCACGCCAACACGGGGAGAACATGCAAACTCCACACAGAAATGCCAGCTGACCCAGCCGAGGCTCGAATCAGCGACCTTCTTGCTGTGAGGCGACAGTGTTAAGCACTGAGCCACAGTTCCACTTTTGATGTGAACATCACATGTGAATCCAGATTTTGCTAGCGAACATTATTCAATTCTTCTATGCAAGTTAATCCACTGAAAAAAAGACATGTTTGTTTCGGTAATCTTCAATCAACGTCTGAGCATTTGCTTCCACGTTTGCAGTGGTGGTCCTTCTCTTGATGTCAGTTTAATGCTTCAGCGTCCGTTAGTTTGTGCAAAAAACAGAAAGATCCCACCCCCACTTAATACTCAGTTTCAGTTGAAAGCACATCAACATACTGAAATAAGTCTCAGCAACTTTCAGTTCTCTGACTTTAAATGGATAGTTGAATGGATGTGTTTTCAGCTGGGCAGTGGACAGACCCCCGGTGAGCTGCTGACGCCGCTGGTGTTGAACTCCATCCTCAATAAGGCTCTTCAGTACAGTGTTCACGGAGACAGTGAACTGGCGGCTCACTTCACGTTTGCTCTGAGATACCTTCCGGAAATCTTCCATCCGCACGCGCCAGACTCTCTCAACTGCCTCGAGCTGCGGTACAAGGTCAGACACCGCTGATGATGCACACTTCTGTTTTTTTTTTTAAGTGACTAATTTGAGTTGACGTGAGGTGACGGATCACAGTTTTATTTATTAAAAAATATATAAGAATCTTATTTAAACAAATTTCCATAATTTTTAAAAACTAGTTGAAAATGATTATTAATATTAAAACTATTATGTTGAGTAAAATTTTAATTAAAAAAAATACAATTTTGATCTTTGTATAATAAATTTTAATTACGTTTAAATATTTCCTTTTTTACACATATAACAATATATATATATATATATATATATATATCAGTTCAGTTTCCTTTATTTTGTCATTTAAAGCATCACAGTAGATATTAATGCAGAATGAAATTACGTTACATTGACCCAGCAAGAACATAAAAAACATCAGAAGACACTATTAAAAACCTAGCATAATAAATAAGCATAAAAATATAGTTATATATAACATATAAACCATTTAAAAATCACAAAGAGAATAAATAAATACTTATTGCATGGTATTATAATAGTTCTACTATTGACAATTAGTGCTAATTTAACTGTTTAACCATTTATTATTACATGCTAGCTATCAATAATATTTAAAATGTGGTCTTTTATAAAAGTCTTATAATGACAGGATAAAAACTATCATGAAACCACACTGATCTGCTCTTCAAGCTTCAGTACCACTGCCTGATGAGCAGACTATGGCCAGGGTGGATCCCTTAAATGCTGCAGTATTTGCGCTAGATGAGCGTTGTGGAAATACAATATAAAACATCATGGATTTGTTTTTGCCATGAGGACAGTACGAGTTATTTTGTAGGATACTAACATTCAGCTTAAAGTATGATTTAAAAATGTACATTTTGATTGCAATGTAAGGAATTTACATACAGTGGACATTTTTGCAACAGTGGTTTGTTCTGTGGCCAAAATATTTTAAATATCTTAATCTTAAGGGGGCTAATAATATTGTTTTTTTAATTTTAAACCTGCTTTTATTCCAGCCAAATTAACAAAATATTTTCTCCTGAAGAAAAAATATAATAGGAAATACTGTTAAATTTTTTTTGCAATATTTTCCTTCTCAGCATGTCCTATGGTCAAAAGGCTGTGGTGGATTATTTCTTTATGTTTTAGCCATGAGGACAGCACATATTTTACTAGTTATTTTGCAGTATACTAGCATTTAGCTTGCTCCATTCAACATCACGTCAGTGCCAATAGCCTAGTGGTTCAGTGCACCGACATGTACGATGACCCGAATTCGATTCCCGGTTTGAGGTCCTATGTTGATTCCTCCCCTCTCTCCGCTCCCAATGCTTTCTTGTCTGTTCTTGTGATAGGATCCTTCACTATCCTATCTCAATGAAAGGTGAAATAACCCTAAAAATAATAATAAAAACATATCATTACTTAAGTAATATTTAAAAATATATATATATATTAGTAAAACTTCACAGAAAAGCTCATCAATTTCATTCAACAGGATGTGGTTTGTTTTTTCAACTTTTCCAGACTTGAAAATGGTCATTTCTCCATGTTTTTGATGAGTGAATGAACCCTGCATGAGGATTGCTGCTGCTGTGTGTTGTTCAGGTGGACTGGCCGGTCAATATCGTCATCACTGAGAGCTGTCTGAACAAATACAACAGACTCTTCTCCTTCCTGCTGCAGCTCAAACACATGGTCTGGACCCTCCGAGACGTCTGGTTTCATCTCAAGCGCACCGGTGAGACTTATCAGACATCAGCTCTTCTTGTTCAAATATAATATTACAAATAATATAAACATCAAATAATATTACAACCTCATCAAAATAAATGGAATGTAGCAGAGCTGGTTCTGTTGTTGATGCTGCTGCTGCTTTCCTCAGCTCTGGTTAAAGGTGCGGGTCGCTCGGCTCAGTTCCACCAGCTCCAGCTCTACAGACACGAGATGCAGCACTTCGTGAAGGTGATCCAGGGCTACATCGCCAACCAGATCCTGCAGGTGTCCTGGAGCGAGTTCACACACAAGCTGAGCAGTGCCAGCGACCTGGACGCCATTCATCGCACACACGCCGAATACCTCAACAGAGCCATCTTCAGGTCAGCTTACACACACACACACACGCACACAATCACACACACACGATTCTCCTAGCTTTCGGATTTGACTTGTCGTTTTATGAATCACCAAAGAGCACAGAATCAAGAACAAGCTGGGAGTAAATGTTGATTTGTGTCTGAACTTCAGGGGTCTGCTGACGGAGAAAGCAGCCCCTGTCATGAACATCATCCACAGCATCTTCAGCCTGATCCTGAAGTTTCGTGGTCAGCTGGTGGCACAGCGCTGGGAGCTCCAGCAGGGGGAGCCGGTGCATCCGGGATTCATCGCCATGCAGCAGTCCTACAACACCTTCAAATACTACTCACGCTTTCTGTTCAAAGGTTTGGAAAAACAATGAGCAACACACACCACTCGGTAGAGAGACACACACATGTACAGCTGAAGTCAGAATTATTAGCCCCCCATATATATATTTGCCCAATTTCTGTTTAACGAAAATATTTTTTCAACACATTTGTAAACAATACCTCATCTCTAATAGCTGATTTCTTTTATCTTTGCCATGATAACAGTACGTAATATTTTTCAAGATGCTAGTATTCAGCTTAAAGTGACATTTAAAGGCTTAACTAGGGTAATTAGGCAAGTTATTGTATAACGATGGTTTGTTCTGTAGACTATTGAAAAAAAAAATAGCTTGAAGGGACTAATCATTTTGACCTTAAAATGGTTTTAAAAACATTAAAAACTGCTTTTATTCTGGCTGAAACTAAGACTTTCTCCAGAAGAAAAAATATTATAGGAAATACTGTCAAAATTTCCTTTCTCTGTTAAACATCATTTGGGAAATATTTAAAAAAGAAAAAACAACAGGAAGGGTATTGTGACTTCAACTGTAGGTTAACTAGTTACTGGCTTAACTAAGTTAATTAGGCACAATAATTAATTAAGTTTGATAAAAATGTAAATGTTTTACAAAATATAAATAAAAAAAGCAAAAAAAGTCATTTAATTTCAGGTGGTTGGCAAGAAAATAATTTTAAGTTAATAATTTAAATAATAATTTAAAGTTTAAGTTAGATTTACTTAAGTTGCTAAAGTGAACTTAACTAACATACTATTCTACAGTATAGAATAACCAGATGAAGATATTCATCTCAACTATTACTATAAATTAATATTCTGCGGCTGGTTTGACCCTTAATCTGTTAAAAAAATCTAAAGAAATAATCCTAAAAAATCCCAACTCTAAAAAAAAAAAAGATTTTTCCAAAGTATAAAAAACACTTAATCCCAATCCCAATTCTACCGCTCAGCTTACGCCTCGTCTTGTGCATTCCTGTGAAGGGGTAGGAGTGTTCCCATTCTCTTTAGCTTGAAGGCGTAGGGCTTAGGGGAAAGGGTAGATACCCCTTCGAACCAAGATTTTTCAGGGCCACACTGGAAACCAAGGGGTAAGAAAATTTCCCAGAATACACCAGCCACAAAGGGAGTATTGCTGAATTCGGAAGTAAGGAGATCTACAAATTAGTATTTTCTTTGTCATTATAACCAATTTACAACAAACAAGCACCTGTTTTAATATATTCATAACTGTTTTTGTGTTTTGCCGTCATGCTAAAATAAAAACGGCTAAATTTCACGATCTATAGTCCATAATAATAGCTCCTGTATAGCAGTCCCACAACATTCTGACACTCGATGACACTAGAATCCCGTCAGAAGAGTACAAATTGTATAATCACAATGCAAAAAAAACCAAACAATTTCTTTCTTTGTCTCATTTCTTGTCCAAATAACCACAAATTCTTGTAGATCAAGGAAAAATATTGTCCGGCTTTTGCCTTCAGAGGAAATGTCAAATTTAGTTTTTCCTTAAAACAAGCTAAATTATCTGCTCAAGTAATCTTATTGATATTTGCTCGGAAATGTAGATATTTGAACATTGTGTAAGAATTAAAAACACTTCATCTTTGTTACACCTATAAACATACTTTTTTTTGTACCCAAACTCTACTGAAATGCTCAAAGACTTTATAAACACATGCAAACAATAAACTTTTACATTGTAATATATCAATGCTGAAACAATATATTGTGCAGCCTTAATAGTCATTATCATATCTTCTGAACAGAGTTAAATGACTACGTATGTGTATGTGTGTGTGTGTGTGTGTGTGTGTGTGTGTGTGTGTGTGTGTTTTCTCACAGTGGTGTCCAAACTGGTGGACAAAGGCTATCAGCCACATCTGGAGGACTTTCTGCTGCGCATCAACCTCAACAACTACTATAAAGACTCCTGATCTTCCTCATGTGAGTCAAAGATCAAATCTGTAGTGTTCAGTATTAATGTGATGTAAAATAAAATCTTTAATTTTCAGATTGCATTCTCATGACTTTTTAAATAGGTGATATTATGCCCTCTTTTTAAATAGAAGTCTCAGATGTCCATTATTATGTGTAAAGCTGGGTTCACACCAAATGTGGAACAGTGTGTCACTCGCTCTGATTTACTCACAGGATGTTTTTCCCCCTCAGTCAATTTTTGCTTCTTCAATTGAACTAAATGAGACGTTTGCTGGTAAACATGGCACATGATCTGAATCATTTGAGCCACACATCAATTATTTACACGTTTTCATTGATTTTTGCTTGTGTGATTACTTGCTTTTTGCATTTGGTGCGAACTCAGCGCATGTTTCAGCACTAAAAACCAGTTATTATCCTATGCTGTTAGTGACATTGTCTGCCTCTTTAAATGCAAATAAGCTGTTGTTCCCTGCCCACTTTCCAGAACAGGGCTACTATCTTGTCTTAGTACAGTGTTTCCCAACCCTGTTCCTGGAGGCACACCAACAGTACATATTTTGCATGTCTCCCTTATCTGACCCATTCACTTCAGGTTTTGGAGTCTCTTCTAAAGTTCTGAGTCTCTTCAGGTGTGTTTGATTAGGATGAAAATGTGTACTGTTGGTGTGCCTTCAGGAAATAGTGTTTTAGATACGTCTGTGTGTCTTTAAAACGCCTGATATGTGATTTTTATGTTCGTTCCTAGAAAAAACGTCTGCATTTCGTTCAGAAATAATAATACAGTGAGCTTCTAATTGGTCAGAAAGCTTTATTAAAGAGTTGTACATTCTGTCAAGACGTTACATGAGCATAATCTGACACGTCATGTTCATCAGTGGTTTATTTTTCGTCATGCTCAAGCTCGTCATGGGTTAAACTTCAGACGCGTATTGGGGAATATTAGAGCTAGACAAACACTATCCACTGAATCAATGTAAACAACAGTTCAACTTCATTCATTCAGAGTTATGCTAGCTAACTATGTCTCAACTCAAACAGCCGGAACCTTCAGTACAGACTACAAGTGGAAACGTGTTTAATAAACTGATCCTACAACAAATACTGAGGAATTAAAAAAAGAGGAAATGATTTAGCTTTGTTACTAGACTCACCCTGAGACTTTCTTTTCCCTCACCAGAATTTTAGACTCTTAATAGTGTTTATCTACAGATTTTGTCTGAATTTACTATTTCAATTGTGTGTATATATATTTAAATTGTATTAAATGTAAACAGACAGCAGGAAGTACTGTATTTTCCAGAAATTAAGCCCTGTATTTGTCATGTAAATAGTTTAACATTTATTTAAATACTTTCTAAATAATTACTACTGCTAAAAATGAACATCACACATGTAAAAGATGCTTTTAATTCTATTGTAATCATAGCACTCATTAATAAAATAATAAAACAAGCAGGACTTGTGTTCCAGAAAATACGGTGACGTCATACTAGTGGTTTTAAAGAAATTAAATTGCACATTTAAATAAAAACATGACAACCAACAATATAAAGAGGAAGGAATTAGCATTGTGCTGAATCCCAATTTGCATAAGCACTAAAAGTAGCATCTTTTAAATCCTAATATTAGCATGGAAGCATCTGTTACCTTAAAATACATTAGCAAACCGCGTCAGCTTTAGCTTTACATTCCTCGCCATTCTATCATAAATGTCTTTTTTTGAAGCAATATTAGCATGCAGAGAATATTTCATAGGTCTTCAGTATGATTTGAGATGCTAAATCACGTTATGCTAATTGGGATTCACATTTAATTATAAAGAGCGTCGCCATAAAAATGGAATGGTAGAGTTGATGGAATGTTATAATGTGCTGAAATCAGCTTTAAAAAGGTCACAAAGTGCAAATGTGTGTTTGATGCTTCATAAACGCAATCAAATCAGGGTACATTTATAGTTCAACGTAAAACAGGAAGGTTTTCTGTTGTGTTTTTGTTCAGATGATGTCTGTTAACGGATTCACAAAAATGACACTGTATTATTCATGTCAGACCAGTAGGCGGCGATATCATTCTGTAAGGAAAACTAAACATCTACGCCTATATGATCCTGTAACTAATGCTCGACTATAAACTGAACACATAATATGAAAGATATTGACACTAAATATAGTTTACAAATAGGTGACAATTTTCAAAAAAGTCAAATACTTCAGGACCCAAAATGGTTTCCACTTTTAGTCAAAAATAGTGTTATGGAAACAGACAGTTTAACAGTAAAACGGATGAAAAGTAAAGATTTTTTTTTTCTTAAAGGGACAGTACACGCAAAACTGATGATAATGTTATCACTTTGAAAAACTTTTACACGTTATGTTTTCAGGCCCCAAAATGCACAATTTTGACGTCGTTTAGTGTAAAATGGTGTTGTGTAAATGTACCCTAAGAAACAATTTTAACCATAAAAATATGATGAAAACAAGTTGATGTGACATAAAGCCAAACATCGGTGTTTTCATAAAATATAATTAAATGGAGATAAATGATGTCAGTTTGAAAAACACATACTTAAACAGGAATAAAATTTGACTTTTTTTTTGACTCCAAAATGCTGAATAATAACAAAACTATTTTAAAACAATGAAAAATCAAGGTTTTTTTTTGTTCTTAAAGGGACAGGACACCCAAAATTGATGATTCATCTAAAGCTGGGAAAGTGCTAAACAGATGAGTAGCATTTTAATACATGCCTGACTATAGACTAAAGTGTGAAACATCACTATTTTTGCAAAATATAGTTTAACGGAGATGTTATCATTTTAAAAAACATTTACGTATTTAAAACTTGACATTTTCAGGCTCTTTTTTAGTTTAAAATGGTGTTACATAAAAGCACCCTACAAAACAATTTTAACCTTAAAAATGATGAAAAATCAAGTAGATTTCTTTTCTTAAAGGGACAGTAAACTCAAAATTAAAGATCCATCTAAAGCTGGGAAAGAGCTAAACAGATGAGTGATGTTTTAATACACGCCTGACTACAGACTGAACAATGTGAAATGAAGTTCACAAAATCTAATTAAACGGAGATATTAATGTTAACATTTGGAAAAACAGAAAAATTTACGTTTAAAATTGAACATTTTCAGGCCCCAAATTGCTTTTTTTTTTTTTCCCCTTTTTTAGTTTACAATAGTGTTGCACAAACGTACCCTACAAAACATTATTAACTATAAAAACAATGAAAAATCAAGTAGATTTGTTTTTTCCTTAAAGGGACAGGACACCCAAAATTAAAGATTCATCTAAAGCTGGGAAAGAGCTAAACAGATGAGTGGCATTTTAATACATGCCTGACAATAGACTAAACAATGCGAAACAGTTTAACGAAGATGATAACGTTATCATTTTGAAAAACTTCTGCGCATTTAAAATACTACATTTTCCCCCCTTTTTTTAGTTTACAAAAGTGTTGCGTAAACGTACCCTTCAGAACAATATTACCCATTAAAACATGATGAAAAATCTAGTCGATTTTTAAAGAGACAGTACACCCAGAATTGAAGATTCAGCTAAAGCTGGGAAAGTGCTAAACAGATGAGTGGCATTTTAATACATGCCTGACAATAGACTAAATGCGAAATCGCTACTTATATAGTTCAACGGCAATGATAACATTATCATTTTGAAAAAATTTACTTTTAAAATTGAACATTTTTAGGCCCCAAACTGACATTTTTTTCTCCTTTTTTCATGGTGTTGCGTAAACGAAACTAATTTAGCCATAAAAATGATGACAATTCAGGTAGATTTCTTTTTTCTTAAAGGGACAGTAAACTCAAAATTGAAAATGCATCTAAAGCTGGGAAAGAGCTAAACAAATGCGAGCCATTTTAATTCATGCCTGACTATAGACTGAACAATGCGAAACATCGATGTTTTCACTAAATATAGTTAAAAGGAGATGATAACATTATCATTAAACTTTTACGCATTTAAAATTGTACATTTTCAGGCCTCAAAATGCATATTTTTTTTTAGTTTAACATGGTGTACGAACCATACAAAACCATTTTAAACCTAAAAATATGATGAAAATGATTAAGTTGATCTTTTCTTAAAGGGACAGTACACCCAAAAATGAAAAGTCAATACAATGAAAATGATTTACACTGGGAAAGGTATCGTTATCAGGTTTGTTGCGCTCACACACTCTATTGACAGTCATGCATCATCGCTGCACGAGGAACGACTTTGAACTGATTTGCTTTTCATTTTAGGGTGAATTACTCCTTTAACATGTAAACTCCTTTCTTTTTAATCCTTCGCTTTCTGTTCATGGTGAGCATCTAAAGCTGGGAAAGTGCTAAACAAACGAGCGGCGTTCAGTCTGTTTTTTGTTGTGTATGGAGATCTGGAGGACGTACGTGTGTGTGTGTGTGTGTGTGTGTGTGTGTGTGTGTGTGTGTGTGTGTGTGTGTGTGTGTGTGTGTGTGTGTATATCAAGCCTCTGACTCCTGCTCTTCTTGTCCGGCTGTTTCTGCGGTGTCTCCGGTCTCGTTGTCCAGCAACAGGAACTTTCCGTCGTTTGTGAGCGGCATGGACTTCATCAGCTGAGCCAGAGCTTCAGGATCCTGAAACACACAACCAAACACACGTTTAACAATAAGAAATGAACAACTCTATTTTCCCTCCATGGTGTTGTCGGTAACACATTTTTAAACTTTAAAGTGTTTTGTGTTCATCAGGATTCATTTTGGGGCCCAAAAATGTCAAATTTTACACATATTAAAAGTTAACAGATCTACAAATCTTGTGGTAAATACATTTGTTTTAATAAACTGACCCTTCACCTCTGTGACAGCCTAAATGAGGACGTTTGGAGTGTGTTTTTACCTTCCGGGCGTCTGCGATCTCCTTGGCCAGGTTGATGGTGTAGCAGATCTGAGGAGAAACAGCAGGAGAAGAGAGTTGAGCTGAGGTGGAGTGTGAGGTGTGTGCGCTGGTGTGTTTTTCACCTTCTCTCCTTCAGTGTTGCTCTCGAACACAAACACACTGAAGGAGGGCTCGTCGTCTTCAGCTGAGCTCCTCACCACAAACCCCATCAGACGCTCGTTCTCCTGATGAGCTGCGAACTCACTCACATCCTGCAGCTGGAACTGACACACACACACACACACACACACAGAGATTAACAAACATCAGGTTATTATATTTACTAGTTTGTTCCTAATTTAATATAATATATTTAATGTTATTTTAACCTTTACATTATATATATAAATAAGTTTTATTTGTAAAATGTAATCTTGATTGCATTTAAAAAAAATTATGAATTATTACATGTTAAATGGTTTACAGACATTACTATAATATAATAGTACTAGTCAGGGCTCCAAATTAACCTTTATTCTTGGTAGCACCGGTGCTCCCAACTTCAAAAATGTAGGCGCATCAGACAAAATGTAGGCGCACCCACCAAAAGTTATGAGCACCGTTACTAGACGTTTAATAAGAACAGATTTATTGCATTTGAAATCAAAACTAACACACAAACAAAATCTGCATGCGCTCCCGGCCCTGCACACACTGCTTGACGTGAATGAGATGAACTGAGCTAATAATAATAACTGTGCTGTTCTCACGGGTGCTGTCTGATTTTACAATGATATTGACTTATTACTTATTATGTCATCTTAATAGCAGTAATGGTGTTTTCACGAGCTTGTTATATAAGTGAATAACTAAATCATTTATTAAAAATGAGACTAAAAATAAATATGGGCTATACAAAAGATAATGCTAGATGTGTACACAGCCTTTTCAGCAACAGTGAATTTCTCACAGAGCTGAATATTTCACTATTTATTTTTATTTATTTAATATAATTACAGGTTCTAAGTTCTGTTTGTTAAAACCAAAAGTGTCTTGCAGTGCTGTTTTTGTAATAAATGGAAAGCAAATTACACTTGTCTCCTGCACTTTTTGGCTGATCTGGAAAAATGGGCCGATCCATGAGATTTGTGATGTTACACCTCTCATTCATATATATATATATAAATATGTATGTATATGTATAAATATGTATGTATATATATAAATATGCATGTATGTATATATATATATATATATATATATATATATATATATATATATATATATATATATATATATATATATATATATATAATTTAAAATGAGGAATATACATATATATACATATACATATATATATATACACATATATATATATATA
>NC_079459.1:31476617-31529117 GCF_903798145.1 Danio aesculapii | reverse complement strand
TGATTATTGGGATGAGTATATGGAGATGTTTGTTAGGTGTTGTTACTGACCTATCAGGGTTTGGAGATCCTTCAGCTCTCTTCTCGAAGCTGGTGATGGGAGTCACGGCCTGCAGAGCCGTCTGATGGAGCTTGATTGCCACCGCCTGAAAACAACAGCTCCATTTATACTAATAATTGATACTTTTTTCAACACACAGTTTTAATAACGCATTTCTAATAACTGATTTCTTTTATCTTTGCCATGATAGTACGTTATATCAGACTAGATATTTTTCAAGATACTAGTATTCAGCTTAAAGTGACATTTAAAGGCTTAACTAGGTGAATAAGGCAGGTTAGAGTAATTAGGCAAGTCATTGTATGTTGTTTTGTTCAGTAGACAATCAAAAAATATAGCTTAAAGGGGCTAATAATTTTGAGATTAAAATGTTGTTTAAAAAATTTAAAATTGCTTTTATTCTAGCCGAAATAAAACAAATAAGACTTTCTCCAGAAGAAAAAATATTATCAGACATACTGTGAAAATTTCCTTGCTCTGTTAATCATCATTTGTGAAATATTTGAAAAGGAAAACTCACAGGAGGGCTTATAATTCTGACTTCAAATGTACATATATAGACACAGAGTTCAGTATGAATGAGTATCACGGTGTCACAGATCTTTCTTTTAAATAAATATCTTCTATAGGATGCTTTACGTATTATTTATAATATATTATTGATTAGATTAGCGAGTACCAAAACCAAAACCTGAACTAATAAAGAGTGTTTTAGAAGCTATTTCAGCTTCTCAGGCTATTTTATGGCAAAACAAAGATTAAAACATTTTATAAAGAACACTTTTCTACAATAAAAAAAGTGTAAAACAATAAAAATACATCTATAACAATAAATAATGCATACAATTCTACCATTTTTAAAGGATTCACATTTAAAAAAAGTCTCTCCAGATAAAAATCGCTGCCTGGTAACAAAAAATATTACACAAGTATATGCATTTTACAGCAATCAGAATTATTAGCCCCCCTTTGAATTTTTTTCTTTTAAATATTTCCCAAATGGTGTTTAACAGAGCAAGGAAATGTTCACAGTATGTCTGATAATATTTTTTCTTCTGGAGAAAGTCTTATTTGTTTTATTTCAGCTAGAATAAAAGCTGTTTTTAATTTTTTAAACACCATTTTAAGGACAAAATTATTAGCCCCTTTAAGCTATATATTTTTTTCCGATAGACTACAGAACAAACCATCATTATACAACAACTTGCCTAATTACCCTAACCTGATTAACCTAGTTAACCTAATTAACCTAGTTAAGCCTTTAAATGTCACTTTAAGCTGTATAGAAGTGTCTTGAAAAATATCTAGTCAAATATTATTTACTGTCATCATGACAAAGATAAAATAAATCAGTTATTAGAAATGAGTTATTAAAACTATTATGTTTAGAAATGTGTTGAAAAAAATCTTCTCTCCATTAAACAGAAATTGGGGGAAAAAAGTAACAGGGGGGCTAATTATTCTTACTTTAACTGTACACATACATACATACAGTACATACATACACACACATACATACATACATACACATACACTATATATATATACACTGATTTAGATAAGATGTAATCTAGTATTTTATGTATAGATATGTTTTATTTCATACACATATACACAGAAATAAAACATATCTATACATAAAATATCAGATTTTTCCAAATGTACAGCATATAATGTCACTCGACAGATAGAGAGCTATGCAAAAGACTTCGGTGAGCAAATCAAGGCAAAAACTAGTGTTATACTGTTATAAATGAGATTGTTTTTCTTTTTACTGTAATAAGTTCATTATAAAATGATGCTGTATTAGTTCATATAAAGCAAAGCTTTCTAATCATTTTAACTCTTCATAGAAAAGAGCCTCAAGAAAAGGTTTGGGCATCCCTGCTCTAAATACATACCATCTAAGCCTTGTTAATTACGCATCTATTGAATTTTGTATGAACATATTTTATTCAAAATAATTAACCATAGATAGATTTATTAATACCTCAGGATTGTCGGTCAGGTAAATCTGTCTGGAAATGTTGTTCAGGGTGCAAATCCACTGTGGACACAAACGAATGAGGATCAATAATAAATAAGGAATAACTGATGACAAGCCATTGAATTATAAGAAAATAACCGCACACCTCAGAATGTTCATTAACCAATCAGAATCAAGCATTCAGCAGACCCAAAGTATAATGCAGTACGATTAAAGGCTGGTTTATACTTCAGCGTTGAGTGACCGGCGTGACCCATGGCGCCTGCCTTGCGCGTAGCTTTGCATTTATACTTCTGCATGCTGATTATGTTGCTCTGCAAGAACACTTCCCAAACGCTAGCTGGCAGTAGTTTTTATGTTCCTCTGTGATGAGTTTCTTTGTGAGTGTTTTGTTTTTCCTGAACGCTACCTTAACGTACAAGTAGCTAAAACTCGCTCATTCAGAGGCAGCAACCGGCGGACGTGCAACAACTTTAATCATAAGGTAAACACAAAACAACAGTTTCCATCTGGAGCTCCTTCACTGGACTCAACACTTGTAAACAATCACTCCGTCAGGCTTGCGCCTCTCAGCACCACCCACACTCGGCAGCGCTACCAAACAGACCAATCACAGAGCTTGCGCTACGCATCATTGCAATGTGAAGTTACACTTTTTGAGCAGTGCACGTCAGTGTTGCCATCCACCAAGGCGAGGGTTATGCGACCATGTGGAGGCTGCACTTGACCATACTCTTGATGCAGAAGTATAAATCAGCCTTAAGACAGACATTTATGAGTGTATTTTTTTCTAAAGTGTGTAAATACCTCTTCATATTCCTTCTTACTTTCGGCTTGAAGTATCAGAGATCTGAAAACAGAAGAAAAGAAACACTTTTCTGAAGCACTTTAAGCTTTTCAGCAATTTTGACCACATCCAGAGGTGATCGAAAGCACATATGTACATTTTGCAAGCTTATTTAGTGATATTTAATGCTCTTTTAATGTGTTAATACCTTTAAAGATTCACCAAACACCAACACATTTTTGGAGATGTTGACAGTGTCTAGGGCTGCACGATATTGGAAAAATCTAATATTGCAATATTTTTTTATTCTGCGATATATATTGCAATAGGAATACTGTTTATCTACTGTAGATGTGCTGAATAACTATTTGGAAAGAATTGATCATTTTAGATTGATTGGGATGATTCTGTAGGGGAGTGCATAGGAATAAAATAGAAGAGACAATCAACAATCATAGACAAATTCAATAAAGAAAAAGATACAAATTAAATAAACAGTGTTTGATTGTTGAGCTATTCAGGTGTACAATAATTAATCAAATGTAAAATACACTGCATAGTCTTCGTTTTATAAACTATTAAATCGTTATCAATTTGTCAAAGTTACAAACCGTACAATTTCTTAGGCCTCAATGCTTTCAAAACCCTCACACAGATCACAGGCCCCAAAAAACACTTGTGAAATGAACAATTATAATTCAGACTCCACATTGCGTATGCTCGCGATGTGACTATTGCGAATGATCACATTGCGATATCGATGCTGAAACGATATATTGTGCAGCCCTATACGTGTCCCACGCTGCTAAAAACACCATTAGGACACATATTTCACTAAAAAGTGAAAATTGGTTGTTTTTGGGTTATTTTGAGCACATTCGTTGTTCTGGTATGAAACGAATTTTTGAAGATGCGTCCCGGCGATTAGATACTTGCATGTATTCCTGCTTGGAGACTGGATGTCTGTACCTGCGAGTACATCGTGACGTCTCTGAGTGTGCAGCATTAATTAATGAGAAAGACTTGGTTCAAACCAATCAGCGCGCTCTATTGTGAATGAGGTGCAACTTTATTAATATGCATGACAGCTTCGAAGACCTTTTTACAGGCGGCAGAGAGACGCCACGTTGTGTTGCCAAAACAAGTGGAAGAACAAGAATTGTTTGGAGACATGGGTCATCAGTGTTGCGCTTTTAAATGTGCTGCAACGAAGGTTTTCATTTCCCGCTATGAGAGCGCAGCTGGACTCAAGTGTGGATAACAGTGCACGCGACGCGCGGCAGAAATATGTATGTACGAAACATTTTTTACCCGAGAGCTTTTCACATCTGGAAATGCAGATTTGCTGATCGTCTCCTTTTAAAAAAAGACTCAGTTCCAGTTGGTGTTGATTGTCCTGTCTCTACAGATTTGTTAAGTGTGTGTGATCAGTGCTCTTTGTTTGTTCATTCAGATGGCAAAGTTAGTTCGTATGGTCAGCAGTACTCTTTCAGTGTTTAAAGACAGACCTTAGTCAAAATGATTTAGTTACTAAGTTTACAGTACGTTAATATCACTGCAATATTATAGTACGATATTATAGACTGAAAGATCCGCTGTAAATGCTTCTCTCCGAGTGTAAACATGTAAACCCCTTAATCAAACTATTACCATCGTGTAGGATTTTCGCCGCATTTTGTGACAGGACAGTCTATACACACACGGCTTTCTGAGAAAGTTACTGAGAAATGCAAAGGTTTTTATCCTATTCTCCGTGCGGTATCAAACATTCCATTAAAACTACACTCTTTAAGCAGTTCATCCTCCCATACAATATCTCGTTTGTCACTGGGGGCATGCATGAAATGTTCCTGAATGAAAGTGAAAGTGCCAAACTGCAGTTAAAGTCGAAAAATTAATGATTTGGTTAATAATTCGATTACTGATGTCGATGTAAACACAGTCACTGTCTTTCTCATGTGTCTATGTGTTGTTTTGCTTCTGTGAAAATCAGTGCGTGCTCAAACGAAAAACTCCCATTTTTATGCAAAATCTTCTCTCTTTCCCTCCACTGACACTCCCACCTAAACAGAGCGAGACACACCCACTTTCCTGACTTTTTCCAAACCATTTTCCTGACTTTTTCCAAACCACTTTCCTGACTTTTTTTAGAGGTGTGAAAACACCCTGCTGAGACAGGAGGGTTTCGTGGCACTTTAAGTAAATAAAAAAGGTTCATTTCTATGCTGTTTAAGCCCCTTAAATTGATATAAATAAGACTTTCCTCATTTCCACAACCTCAAGTGGGTGTAAACCTTCTGTTGAACATAAAACAAGATATTTAGCTTCGGTAATAGTAGTTCATCCATAGTAGGAACAAAAGAATACTAAGCAAGTCAATGGCTGTTTTATCCTGAGCTAAATATCTTCGACATAAAGGAAGATATTCTGCAGTGTGTTCAACAAAAGGGAGAAACTCGAGAGGAGGATGAGTAAATGATGGCAATTTTCATTTCTGAGTGAACTACGCCTTTAATTTATATTATTAAAAACTCACTGAAAGCCGGATCAAACCTTAGCACACACACTACAAGCGCATGATTCAGATGAAGGGCTCTGCATACGTTTTGCCGTTGGGTGATGTGATCTGGAAGCAGTATCGTCGATCCTCGCAATCCACGGCCATGACGGAGCTGTTGTCCAGATCCAGAACCATCCCGCCGGCCACTGCCCCTCGCGGCTGACACATCAGATTCCCACCCTGAGTGAAGAAGAAGAGCCGGTCCCACGCCGTCGTCACCAGACCTGTCTTACTGCACGACACACACACACACACACACACACACACACACATCAGCATGTTCAATCATCAGGTCTGCATAGGCATGAGACAATAACAGGTTTACCATGGTTTGGAAAAGTCAAGTTTTTACAACTGCTAACAATTTCTGTTAGGGCATAGTTTTGTTATGATTATATTTTTTATGACAACAGTATACTACCTGACAAAAGTCTTGTTGCCTATCCAAGTTTTAGGAACAACAAATAATAACTGGACTTCTAGTTGATCATTTGGAATCAAAAGTGGCTTATTTGAAAGGCAAAGACCTCTAGATTACGCTTATTTGAGCAAAATAAAATATAATCATGCCTTGATTTTGAATTATTTCATTAGGACAGTAAGGTCTGACTTTGCTTAAACAAAAGTCTTGTCACTTTACAGAAATAATGAACAGTATATATAAAGTCATGGAAAAAGAATGAATATTGTGTCTGACTCCCATGAGCTTGGAGGACTGCATCCATACGCCTCTGCAATGACTCAAGTCACTTATTAATAAAGTCATCTGGAATGGCAAAGAAAGCGTTCTTGCAGGACTCCCAGAGTTCATCAAGATTCTTTGGATTCATCTTCAATGCCTCTTTCATCTTACTCCAAACATGCTCAATAATGTTCATGTCTGGTGACTGGGCTGGCCAATCCTGGAGCACCTTGACCTTCTTTGCTTTCAGGAACTTTGATGTGGAGGCTGAAGTATGACAAGGAGCGCTATCCTCCTGAAGAATTTGCCCTCTCCTGTGGTTTATAATGTAATGGGCAGCACAAATGTCTTGATATCTCAGGCTGTTGATGTTGCAGATCTCTCACACACCCCATACTGAATGTAACCCCAAACCATGTTTTTTCCTTTAAACTTGACTGATTTCTGTAAGAATCTTGGCTCCATGCAGGTTCCAGTAGGTCTTCTGCAGTATTTGTGATGATTGAGATGCAGTTCAACAGATGATTCATCGAAAAAAATCCACCTTCTGCCACTTTTCCAAATGATCAACTAGAAGACAAGTTATTATTTGTTGTTCTTACAACTGGTATCCACGACAAGACTTTTGTCAGGTAGTGTATTGTCATGACTCAGCAAACATCTGAGAAACAAATCGCTTATAAACCAACATCCAAGCATGCTCTAGAACAGTGCAGTGGCTTTACTTTATATCCAAAGATGACTTCTCAAGTTGTAAAGAAAGTCAGAAAGTTGTAAAAAGTCAAAGATTTACTTTATTTATCTTGACATGTTTACTGTTCCAAAATATTTGAAATGTTTCTTAAAATACAATATATTGTGCTCAATGGGGGAAAAAAGTTTAGTTTTTTACCCAGACATTTTTAGACATTCTTATTTTAAAGCAGTGATCACAATATCGTGAAACCGTGATATTTTCATCCAAGGTTATCATACCATCAGAATCTTATACCAGCCCAGGTCTAGGTCTGAATGATGGTATCAAATTTTCGTGTTGCAATTAATCAAATTATCGCAGTATATGATACTATATTGACCTAAGCTGCAAGTGAAGGAGGATTTTTGTTTTATATTATTTAAAATGTCTGCAATGATTTCACGAGAGATCATTGGATATTGAGAAGATTATTTTGAATTGTGTTGCTTGGAGTCGAATCAGTATTTGCCATTTCATTGAGTTTATTAAATATTTCCAAGCAGCATTCGGTTTTCTTGTTCTCCTTCTCTCTTCTTGTTTCAATTTTTCTCTTGTGTTTGTAAGTAACGGATGATTTTGTTTAAGTTTGTTTTTGCTATTTGGGGCATCTAAAAATTTTAGATTAGTTTTTTTGCAAGTTATAAACTTGTCTGGCGCCCCCAAAACCTTATTTAACAATTGCACATATATATATATATATATATATATATATATATATATATATACATATATATATATATATATATATATATATATATATATATATATATATATATATATATATACACTGGCGATCAAAATTAGAGAACAATTTATAAATAATTGAACAATTCTGAAATAACGTCATCTTCACTGCTCAACAGTTGAAGGAGTTGTTGTCCAGTCTATACCATGCTACCAGAACACCTTTTCCACAAAAAAATCTAAAGCATTTCAACAAAAAACATTATTTTGCAGAAAACACACTGATCAAAATTAGAGAACAACAATGACTGTAGCATGGAAAAAGATTACAGCAAATTTTTCTGAAGGTTACAACAGTCAGCAATTAGTAGGAAGTGTACAGGCCTCTGCTCTGAATGACTTCAGCACATCTGCGGCCACAGGACAGCACTAGTCTCTCACACTGCTCTGGTGTGATTTTGGTCCACTCTTCTTCCAGTCTCCTCCACAGTTCAGTGACTGTAGTGGGTTTCTTGGCCATAACTTTGTCGCCAAGGATTTTCCAGAGGTTTTCTATTGGGTTGATTTCAGGACTCTGGGCAGGCCATGTCATTATTTCAATGTTTTCAGTTTCAAGGAATTGCTTTACCCATTTTGCTGTGTAACATGGAGCATTGTCCTGCATGAATACTGCGGGCTGATTGGGTGATGAACGCAGGGAAGGTGAGCAATTCCAGCTGCAGTGTGGAAACGATTATCCATTGAGATCCTCCGCAGTATCCTGTCCTCTCTTGTATTTGTCTTCCGTGGACGACCAGCCTTCTTGGGGGACTTGAATGAGTTTGTGATGATGTAAAGATTCAATATTCTTGAAATAACAGATTTGGAACGACCAGCTTGTCTTGCTATGGCTGATAGGGTCATCCCTTTGGCTTTCATCTGGACAACCTGCTGCCGGAGGCTTTCAGTCACTTTAGAATGGTCCACCATCTTGCAGAGTCAGTGAAACTGAAAGTTAGGCTGCCAGGTAAATAGGGGTTGACAGATAATCAGTGAAATTAGCACCAGGTGCCAGATTAACACCAATAACTGGGAGGTATCTGAAAGTGTTCTCTAATTTTGATCAGTGTGTTTTCTGCAAAATAATGTTTTTTGTTGAAATGCCTTAGTTTTTTTTGTGGAAAAGGTGTTCTGGTAGCATGGTATAGACGGGACAAAAACTCCTTCAACTGTTGAGCAGTGAAGATGACGTTATTTCAGAATTGTTCAATTATTTATAAATTGTTCTCTAATTTTGATCGCCAGTGTATATATATATATATATATATATATATATATATATATATATATATATATAATTATTTTGTGGGTGTTCGGGATTTTCAGTCTGAGAGGAAGATCCCAGGTTTGAACCTCACACAGATTGAGTTATTATTTTCCCTTGGTGTCAAGACGTTTAATACTATTGGTTTAAATTTCTTTTTGTGTGTGTCATCATTATAACGGATATAATAAAAAATGCTTTGTGTATTACTTTGTATTGTGGAACTCTTTACCCTCTGACATTCGCAATGCAGAATCCCTGAGCATTCTTAAATCATCTCTTTAACTTACTTCAGGGTAGCTTTTATTTGAGTTTTAGATTTATTACTATTATTATTTTATGTGTTTTTAATTATTCTTACATTTTTTTGCATTCATCCTT
Organism: Danio aesculapii; assembly: GCF_903798145.1. NCBI lineage: Eukaryota > Metazoa > Chordata > Actinopteri > Cypriniformes > Danionidae > Danio > Danio aesculapii. The sequence goes on along the minus strand of NC_079459.1, from coordinate 31,519,937 downwards.
GTATGTATTTTTTACTGCTGCGCATTTTATGTCTGTAAAGTGCCTTATGATGCTACTTTTAAAGGCGCTATATAAAAAAATAAAGTTTATTGTTATTTATTGTAGATAAATATACAGCATAGCAACCAAATTATTGGTTAACTCAAATTATTAAATGTTTCAACCATATTATTTTGCAAAAAGGGATTATTAAGCACAATTTTTGCAAACACTTAACAACATAAAAGAGTCTCATTATAAAGTGGATTAAAATAAACAGTGAGAAAAAGACTACTAGCTACTAAACTACCGTTAAAGTTTTAAAAAAATATAACTGAAGTAGTTAATTTGATTTAATAAAATGATTACAACTACGATTTAACACGATGTTAGGCATTCCAGTGAATATTTCAACATGTGATAGACCTCATTAACATGTCAAAATGCTCATGTTTAAACTATTAAGCTAAACTTAAGCTTGTAAAGTAAAGATAAAATAATGTAAATAAAATAGGTCTTCAAGCATTTGGCGCTGTGACGAACACCTCAGCAAATACGATGTATATGTTCTTAAGTTGAAATAATAAATAATTATTCAATGTATTTTGAAGTGCCAACGATATTAATATTGTGCATGTTCATTATCACCATATATTGAGTGTAAAGAGAACCGTACTTCCTTATGTTGAGGTAACCGGCTTTCTGGATAAGGGCGCGACTGACGGCAGCTTGATCGTGGTCCGGCATGTAGACAGAGTCATCCACAGATAGCAGCTCTCTCTGAGACGAGCGCATCACCTCTGCATCAATATCCAACTGAGACTCAATGCTGAAGAGGAGATACAGAGTATGAGCCAATCACAGAACAGAATGAGCCAATCACAGCGCACAAAGTGTGAGTCAATCTAATCATAGACACACAAACAGGATATAAGCAGAGGGACAGAGTGAGAGCCAATCACAGAGCAGAAGGAGCACAAAGAAAAATTGTGGGCTAATCACAGACATGAAGCAAAATAAGCCAATCATAAACACAGACCACTGAGCTTGAGCCAATCACAGACCACAAAACAGGGAACAACAGAGACAGCGTGAGAGCCAATCACAGGGCAGAAGGTGCACAAAGGAAAGCGTGAGCCAATGACAGGCACAAAGCAAAATGAACCAATTATAGACACAGAACAATCACAGAATAGGAGCCAATCACAGAGACAGAGAAGATTGAGCCTATCCAATCACAGCATCCAATCATAGGCCGCATTTACACTGCACTGTTCAAGGGACCCAATTCCAATTTGTTTCTCCCATGTGGCACAGATCGGATATGGTCCATGTAGTGTAAGCAGGAACAAATCACATGGATTCTGATTTACTCAAATCAGATTCAGGCCTTGTTCATATGTGGAAATTTATCCGATATGAATCGGATCTGTGGACTCGTGTCTGCAGTGTAAGCAGGTAGATCGGATTTTCACCTGTCAATGTGAGTCGCGCGTCATTAAAACCCATAGCGAATGACGTCAAGTTTGACGCTTTCATTTCAGAACAGACTTCAGCAGAGTCCCAAACCTTTAATCTCAGACACGAGGACTTAAACAGCTGTTATATTGTCATAAAGCACAGCTCTTTAAGCATGTTAATAAGAGTGAGAGAGCGCAATGTCCGCTACGTAACCAATATTAACTAATATAAAACTAGTGCATAAATCACGCCATGGACATTACATTAAGATGCCCAAAGGTTTAAAAAAAGCCTATATATCAAAAGAAGATGGACTAATGAGAACCTTTCTGTCATAAACTATAGTAAAACAGCTTGTCAAAAGCTGCGAACAGATTACATACAGGAATAGAGAAAACGCGCTCTTTAATTATCAGCTGTTAGTCAGCGCCCGCTCTTTTTTTCCTGGTCATTGCGCCTTTACCATGTGCTGTGTAAATGCAGACGATCGGATACGAGTCACTTTTAAAAGATGATGTAAGCAGGTCATCAAACAAATCAGATACAGTCACAAAATCAGAATTGATCATCAAGATCTGCAGTGTAAATGCAGCCATAGACGCAGAGCTGGAGTCAATCAGACAGAAAGCACACAAAGTCTCATTCCCTCGAATATCCTTGATTTAAAAAATTAACTAATTAATCACACTTTTTTGTAATTAATCATGATTAATCGCGAAAAGCCATATTTATTACAGGAATAAAAACACAGGCATGTAAATGACATTTGAATTTCAAAACAATCAATGCTAATAACAAACTAAATTGATTTCCATGTTGGATTCTAACTGGACTACAAAAAAAAATCCAAAATACAGGTACTGCAAATATGGAAAATGGAAAATTATAATAATAATAAGGTATTGAATACAAACAGTTGCACTCATTGTAAAGTTGTATTGTGAGCTGAGGACATTAATTATAAAGTAGAAACAATTTTGTTTTGTCCTCTTAACATTTAGCCAGTTGCTAGGACAGTACAGTCTATTGACATTATCAGGGGACAATGTGGCCAAGGGGTACATCAAAGGCACGTACCAAAGACTATAGACTTCTTACAGGGACTTTGGTCATACCATCTCTACACATTTAATTCTAAACAGCTTGGAGGGATAGGGACACCGCAAAGACTATAGAATACATATAGAATGCCTTTAAGAGACTTTGGACACTGTCAGCGATGTCAGGCGTTTGCTCTTGTTGCTAGTAAAAGCACACACACGCACACATAGGCCAATCCCAATTCTCTTTTTGTACCCCTACCCCTTCTTCTTCCCTTTCCCCTTGGTCCTTGAAGGGGAAGGGCTTCAAAATTTACCCCTAAGAATTGGGACAGCACTACAGCACCAGCACACGTCATCATATGTGATCGCGAGCTCTTAATTCATATGAGATCAGACGATGGCGACTGCTGTAGTTATTATAGTTGTGTTATGTTTTGGTATTTCTCTTCAGGAAATCATTATATATTATATATTATGTTCTCAGAACGATATAATGTGGCAATGAGATCGTAATGTACTGCGCATTTACACCCTGGCCATATTCATCTATGTAAACACATAGCATTAACATTAACATTATAGCAGACACTGTAAAAAGCTCATTCTCAGCCATTAGACTTTTCTGACAGGGGATTCCAGTGTCATCGAGTGTCAGAATGTTGTGGGACTGCTGTACAGGAGTTATGATTATGGATTATAGGTAACGATATTTAGCGGTTTTTATTTTTGCGTTTTTTTTTTAAGCATGATGGTAAAACACGAACACGGTTATGAATATATTAAAAGGTGTTTGTTCGTTGTAAAAATTCGTAATAATGACAAAAATTACTAATTTGTGCATCTCCTTACTTCCGGGTGCAGCAATACTGCTGTTGTGGCTGGTGTATTCTGGGAAATTTTCTTACCCCTTGGTTTCGACTGACGTCCTGAAAAATCTTCGTATGAAGGGGTGTATACCCCTTCCCTTAACCTTACACCTTCAAGCTAAAAATAATTGGGACACCACTACCCCTTTACGGGAACGCGCAAAACGAGGGGTAAGTGGAAGGTCTAAGGGGTAGAATTGGGATTGGGCAATATACACACACACACAGAGAGAGAAAGACAACGCGCGCAGTACAGTGCACCCGGTGAGCAACTCTCTTCAGATTCATCAACACGCACGTTCGCGTTCATCAAATTTGAGTCACGAAATGCGGAGGTTTTTCTTTCCATTCGCCATGCGGTATCAAACTCCATTAAAACTACATTCTTCCAGTAGTCCTTACTTCATATTTTCATCCAATAATTGTCACGGGGCATGAACAATATGTTGCTGAATTAAAGTGAACTGCTGATCTGCAGTTAAAGTCGAAAGATTAAAAATGAAACTGGAGGAGACGCTGGATAGCCTGGTGATGCGACATCAATTGTTTTATACTGAAACTTTCCTTCTAAAGCTTTTCCTTGGTCTTATCCATATTTCTTTGCACGTTAAACACATGTCGGCCACAACAGGAAATAAAAAAAAAACTGCAACTGCGTTAATTGCGTTCATTTGTTAACGTTAAATTTAAAAAACGTTAAGTGTTAAATATTTCTAATTAATCGCATGCGATAACGCGCTAATTTTGACGGCTCTAGTTTAAATGTAAAGCCCTAAACTCTTGAGCACTTGGGAACTACACTGTTACACAATCACAATCTGGGACATGCGAGTGCTGTGGTGGACATATGAAGCCGACACGCTCCATTGGTCTAAATCGAGGGATCAAGGGTATGTCCATGTGCTTCCCTCATTCACTTGACGAAATGAAACACTTTAAAATGTCAGCAAGGACTCCCCAGAGATAACAAGTGAAGGGAAGTTGACAAGTGCGTGTGCAGCCAATCAAAGAACAGAGCAAAATGAACCAATCGCAGACAGAGTGTAGGTCATGTAAGAAACAAAGTGTGGTACCTCTCATTCATGTTGGACACAGAGTTGAGAAAACCGTCCAGCTTCTTGGACACCAGCTCCATTCCCTTCTTGAAGAAATTGATCTGCGGAAATCAAAGCGGATTGATGAATATTCATCTGGAACGCTCATAAACGAGATCAAACAGGATAAAACAGTCCTGATCAGACTGGTGTGCAGTTTGAAGTCTGACCTGAGCGTGTGTGTATCCCAGCATGGGCTCCAGCATAGCCACTCTCTTCCTGTACTGCAGCGCATTCAGAGCACAATAATACTGCATAGCCGCTTGGTGTTGCTTCCTGCGTGAATACGCCACCTCTCGCACCACCTCCGCTTTCACCTGTCCACACACACACACACACACACACAGCATATTAGTTTTCAGTGAATTCTGGGGACTTTTCATTCACTTCTATTCTATTTATACCGACTAAACAACATTTTCAAGCCCTACACCTAAGCCTGCCCCTCAGCAAAACATCTGTTTGCATTTTACTTTCAGGTAAACATATTTTAGTTGGTTTATATTCAAGGTTGAACACACAATGATAAAAAGGACAGATTTTACCATGCCTGTGAGCAGGGCTCGACGTTAACTTTTTGATCACCAGCCACTGTGGCTAGTAGTTTTTCTACATTACTAGCCACCCGCCATTTTCACTAGCCACGATTTTGTTGATGCAAAAATATATTTTTATGCATAAATTTAACTTTTTCATGGTAAAATTACTTAATTTAGATATTGTATTATGTCCACATGACTTCATTTCACGGTTTTGTGTGTTGTGTGTGACTTTGCTCAATGAGCATAAGCAAATTGGTAGTGGTTTCATAGTGTTGTATCAAATTTTCCTCTGGCTACATCAACAACAAAAAAATTCTTAGCCACAAATTGCAAATAGTTCAACATCGCTTCTCTTAAAAAAACTATTGACATTTCAAAAATATTATGTCATGTATCTAGAACACAGTAGTCTATCCTGGCTAAAGGTCTCAGATCATCAGTTCACTACATAAATGGGAAGTTATTCTCCTATAGGCGAATTACCATGTTTGTAAACATTCAGGAGGTGCGCTCAGTGAGTTTGCAATAAAAAAAACGGGAGCGCAAGCATTTACAGTGAGGGAATGACATCTGATGTGGTACAGAGTTTGTTGTTGTATTAGAGATAAGTTATATTGATAACATATTATATATATTATTTACATAATGCTTTCAGCGTATTATAACAGCTTATCACCCAGTGATAAGCACAGTTATTCTGCAAAATGAACGTTAAAGTGAGCGGCATTCACCTGACAGGTCCATTTGCGATAGCATCCTCTCAATGGGTATTGGATAAGACGAAATGACCAAGCATCCAGCCCGAAATGCAAAACTATCTCACTGAAACTCCAAGTGATTTTACAAGAGAGAAGGTAAAGGCCTACACGTCTTTGGATGCCAACAGATTTGTTCTGTGTGGTCATGTGCAAGAAATAATGTTCCATGATTACCAGATTCAACACTATGTAGTGCTAAAAACTGATGTTCTGCCAAGCCAAAGACAAGGAAAGAAGACGGAGCTTTACAAGTCCTGGGTAATCATCAACAAGAAAAAACACCTGCATTCTGACAGCGAACTGCTTCTGTACGGCAGGGTATGTGAACTTACTTTCCACATTTCATTCTTAGCACATTTAACCACATTTAACTGTTTTTGCTGAAAGCATTGCTGTGATCAAAAATGAGTAATGTGTATGATTCAGCATAGCGTGAGCTTACCTGATATAAAAGAAGAGCTGCAGAGTCGAGCATTTTTAAATAGGTCCTCACTCCATTCAGCTCTTCTGATAGCTGTTAGCCAAAGACGTCTGCGGTTGGCATTAAAAGCAGTGTGGTGTACGGTAAAACTAAAGTTTTCTATTTTTGGACTTTTGATTTTGGCATCCTACCGCACAACACGACATGTTTGCTATTGCAACTGGTCTTTTTTTGCAACCGGTATGCGCGGTTGAACTTGTGTGATGTCATGTGTGACGTAGGTTGGTAATTAACCTATTAAAGCAATGTTACTGTAAAAGATGATAACTCAACCATACTAGCATTCACGATCACAAAGTGAAGAGCGGGGGAAGGGGGGGGGGGGGGGGTCTGGTGGTTGGCGATAAAAAAGTGAATGGACACTTTCATTCATTTGAGAGGCAAGAGAAAAAATGGCATGTGCTCTGCAAAGGTTGAGCTCTACCTGTGCACATGGGCCCATTAACACTCGAAAAGCTGCAACCACTGCTGCTTAAATAAAACCCCTTTTTTGTTTAAATCTCAAGCTTTTGAAAGTGATGCACGAACATTTGTTCAGTCTAGTTCAAAGAGAACTGATCGCAGAATTTGCATTTTCCAGGCACAGTTAAACACTCGCGCACATTACATCACCTGTGCGTGCGACACTAAAGAATCGCCTGTGTCTCAATGCGTGCGTGATCCTCCTCTCATTCGGTATTCACCTGAATTCTTTTGCTCATGCGAACACAATTCTCGAGGGCCATCTTTATTATTGAACCCTGCTTTTAAGAAAATTTAAAAGTTAGATTTTCAACCAAAGTGGCTAGTGGGAGTGTCTGTCTAAACCACCACAGCTAAAATCTACCTGCGTTTGGTGGGTTGGTGGATGTTAATGTCAAGCCCTGTTTGTGAGCAGTTTGGAGACCAAATATCCAAACAAGCATGGTGAAATGACAGATTTTACCATGCTTGTATGGAGACCAAATAAAGAAACCAGCATGGTAAAATGACAGATTTTACCATGCTTGTATGGAGACCAAATATAGAAACCAGCATGGTAAAATGACAGATTTTACCATAATTGTGCGGAGACCAAATATACAAACATGCATGGTAAAATGACAGATTTACCATAGTTGTGTGAAGGTCAAATATTCACATGAGCATGGTAAAATGACAGATTTATCATGGTTGTGTGGAGACCAAATATAGAAACAAGCATGGTAAAATGACAGATTTTACCATGGTTGTGTGGACACCAAATATCCAAACAAGCCTGGTAAAATGAGAGATTTTACCATGGTTGTGTAAACACCAAATATCCAAACAAGCATGGTAAAATGACAGATTTTACCATGGTTGTGTGGAGACCAAATATTCACACAAGCATGTTAAAATGAAAGAGGGCGGGACATCGAGTAGCTCCAAAAAGCAGCCAATAGCGTTTTGTTTTATCACTGCTCAGCCAGTGAGAGTGGTTGAGTTCAAGCGCATCAAAAGAAAAGCAAATGACAGGCGTCTTGAAGGGGCTGGGGCATGTCAGACACTAGAGAGCATTTGATCGATCAAGATTTGATGAGAAACTGAAGTATGAGGTGACGTGAAAAAAAACCTTGATGCATTTAGGCGGAAGTGACGAACTACAAGCGTTACATGTTAATATATCAGTTTACCATCTTCTTAACGCGATTGTTTTGTACTAGCTTATAGATATCCTTGAAAACTAACATACTGATGCTAACATCTAGAAAACGTTCACTACACCTTTAACTGCTGAATGCTGCGTTCTGATTGGTCAGTTTGGTTTAACAGCTCAACACTGACGTTTACCTTCTCGTTTTCTCTCTTTTTAGGCAAACGGCTGTATTTCACCATGGCGGCTTCATGCTCTGAGGAGAAAAAGACAGACAGATGAGGGGTTTTTTTTTGGAATATAAATATTTTTCAATGATCCACTTTTAATAAAATGATATTACAATCTTTATACCATCAGTGGCGATGCAGAAAATCTCCTTTAGTGTGCTGATCTCTGAAAACACACACAGACACACACATCCCAGCATCATCAACTTCTCATTTGTGAAATAAAAACACATTAAAAGAGTAGAAACATAAGTGAAAAATAACTATAGTTGAATAATTAGAGAGTCTTAAGCCTAGTTCACACAGCCGTTTACACTACATGACTTGATTTTGTGTCTTTTAATCGTTGTGGTGTTCACACTACGTGACACTACCTAAATGATTCACAAGAGGGGGGTCACACACTACATGATCTGACAACAACTCATTCGCCAACAGCTCAGTCTAGCTACCAAAGCACAGCCAATGAAATTGAGGGAGGAGTCGTCAGAAAAAGCTGAACACTATTGGCTGCTTGTGTGCTGACATCACTGACAGAGTTTCAAGTTTTCAAGGGAGCATTTAAAAACATCATCAGTCAGCTGATGCATTAGCGGATCAATCGCTCATCTGCAAGGTTCAGGTGAATAGATATACAGAGAGTTTTTAATTTTTGTAACTTAATAACTCTTTGAAATAAAACATATCTATAACACCCTGGCGTTTCCTAAATATCTGTGTACTTCTTTCTAACATTGTTGGTTGTTTTAATTACAAAACAGTAAAGAACTGAGCATTTCTACCTTTAATTACCAGTTCAAAATGACTGCATGCATGTCTGCTACTTTTCGCTGTGACTTTAAATATGCGTGCATTTTTGCCTAGCAACTTCCTGCTAACATAAACATAACTTTCTGGTAGCAAAAACATAAATTTACTTCAGATATATCTTTCAAAACAGCATATCCTGTGCAGGGAAATAGCTCCCGTTAAGAAAGTGAAAATGAAAGCGAGGCCCAGATCTTTGCTCATATTCTAGTATCGTAACTACATATTTATAGGCTGTATTACCAAAAAAAGATAATATTTGTAGGGTAATGATGTCATAAAATGTGATGACAGACATTCAACGCTTAATTTTAATATCTCAATAGAATTTTGAATGGGAATATGATGTGAGAACGGTCAGAATGAGCAGTATGGTAATTCTAATAGTTGCAGAATGCTAGTTCCCCTGTTAATATAGCCTACTCTCGTGTTCATGATACTGCAGAATGAAGCGAGTGCATTGATGCAACTTCTGGCCAATCACAGACATTTCTGTTGAGCTCGAGCACACGGCCATTCAGCTCATGCTGATATGCTCTCTCATTGGCTGCAGCTCGTCACTACATCTGACCGCACGTGGGGTCGAGTCGGCGGACTGTTCTGGAATATTCAGCATGCTAAATATTGGATTTCTGTCTGCGAGGTGTTTGCGATGCTTCAGCGAGCCTCTTTGACACGTTGTTCAGTAGTTCACACATAAAGACTGCCGAGCGCCTGCCGATTTTTTTGCGATCCCAGCCTGATCTGTCGGCGAGTTCGTTACCTTCCAAATCGGGCTCAAATCAGACTTAAAATCTTGTAGTGTGAACTAGGCTTTAAAGGCAAGACATAATAAACATCAGATAGATTAAAAAATATTAAAGAACACTGAAATATACTATGGTTGTCGCGATACTGGAATTTGGTACCATTCGATACTGAAGTTTTAAAAACGTCTATTTTCCCTAACATTTGAGCGCGTTCTTAAACAGCACTGATTTGCCATTGTGCTCACGTGCTCAACAGAAATGACTGTGATTGGCCGTGAAGGTCATCAGTTTACCGAACTCACTGCTGTTTAGTGTAAACACGTGTTAATAATGCCTTCACTTGAGACCGGCATGGCAGATTAATTTGTTGATCATTTATTTTAATTATATTATGAAGATACTGCTTACCAGTGCAGCCTGTCTCCTTCCTGCTCTCAGTAATGCAAACGTGTGAATAAATGTGTAAGAAATACATACATGTTAACTGTCACTTTAACGTGATCACGTGATTTTTCGTCAGGTTTTTTCTTCATCCGAACACATTTAACTCTGTCATAACTGCAGTATTTACACTCCTCCTTAAAATGTATAGCAGATGTGACTGTATGGGCTGCTTTTCGCTGCACTTCGCTGACAAAAAAAAAAAGAATATTGATCGTTCTCTATCTATGATGGTATTTGCAGACATTTGATAGACTTGTCCCTCACGCCTCATTTCTGTCGTCTACTACTATGGTAAGTGGACTGTGTGCACGCGAGTGATACTCTTATTTAAATCTGTCTTATGATAATACTATGTAGGCACATTTATTAATACAGTTTTAAAACTTTTACAACAACCGTAAAGCAAATCAAAATGTATTTATATACAGGTCTATACAGATGTGTTTGTGTATTTATTTGTTTATAATATAAAGCGTGGACTATAATATAATAAACCGAGAGATTAAATCTTTGTCATTGAGTATATTTCTAAAATTAAGCTTGAAAAGTTGTCTGTAGCAGGGTGGTGCTGACGTCACAGGCGAGCACCCTGAAGGCACTGTAGTTCGTTTATAGCCTAATGTTAGCTTTTAAGTTCTTGCGTTAGCATTTAAGATCCAAAAGTGCTCAAAGTTGTATTTTCGTGTGAGGATTATCCGGCTGGACAAAACATGTAAGTGTAATGAACAGTGTTTGAACACAGAGCTTATTATTCGCAATCTTCGAAAAGCCTATAGGAAAATCCTAAAGGGATTTTATTGAGGGAACCAGTTTCATGCTAACAGCCGATTAGCCTAGAAGTTGACGTCATAGTTCCTCCACTCTATTATAGAACTAAACAATATCATTATATCTGAATGACCTCCGGAATGAAGCAGTTAATGCTCCTCCTTGTGCACAATCATGAGCAATGAAGGCGCAAACCATCAATCAGCTCTTCTGCGTTGATAATGATGAACCTGACTGAGACATCCCCCCTCCTGGATTTACGCAAATCACAGGGGTCGCCCCATTGAGCTCAGAAAATACGGAAATCTGTATTTATTTGGAAGAATCACATCCCTGCGTACATAATATTTTAGTAATTAATTTTTAAGATCCTAGTATTCAGCTTAAAGCAGGGGTCCTTATTTCAGCAAAGAGCCATTTCAAATTTTTTTGGCAAATGCATTTTTTAAAGAGCCATTAGAGATATATATGAAGCATCACATGTTGAGCAAGTCCATGTATTAATAAAGGACAATTTGTAGAATTTCTTTCTTTTCACCACTCATGAACATTGTTGGAATTTTATGGCGCAAGGTTACCATCTAAATGTAAACGGCATGCTCATTATTGGTGTCGCGATTCAAGTTAGTCCACAGCGCTGCACGCGCATTGGTTGAAACGTCCTTTTATTCTTATTCTTATTCATTTTGCTGTAAAAATATACAATAAAAGGGTCATTTTAATTGTATTTTCAAAAGGAAACTGATTTTTAGTGACAGTTTTAATTTTTTATTGAAGGGAGACAGCTGGAGAGCCACATATTTTTGGTCAAAGAGCCACATGTGGCTCCCGAGCCATAGGTTCCCTACACCTGGCTTAAAGTTACATTTAAAGGCTTAACTAGGTTAATTTTGCAAGTCATGCAGGAGCTGATAATATTGACATAAAAAAAGTAAAAACTGATTTGATTTCAGATAACTAAAAGACGAAGGCCCAATCCCAATTCTACCCCTTAGCCCTTTCCCCAATTCTCTTTAGCTTGGAGGCGTAGGCCTAAGGGGAAGGGCTAGATACCCCTCGATTTTTTTAGGGACCACACTCGAAACCAAGGGGTAAGAAAATTTTCCAGAATACACCAGCTACAGCAGCAGCAGGGCTGCACACAGAATCAAGAGATGCACAAATTAGTATTTGTGGTCATTATTATGAATTTTTACAATAAACAAGCATGTGTTTTATCACATTTATATATTTATATTTATTTATATTAATCATAACTCCTGTATAGCAGTCCCACAACATTCTGACACTCGAATGCCCTGTCAGAAAAGTCTAATGGCTGAGAATGAGCTTTTTGCAGTGTCTGCTATAATGTTAATGTTGTTTTTGGTGTGTTTACATAGATGCATATGGCCACTGTGTAAATGCGCAGCACAGTTACGATCTTATTGCCACATTAGATCATTAAGAGAACATGATATATGCCTTCAGTGATTCCCTTAAGAGAAATACCAGAAAATAACACAACTATAATAACAACAGCAGTCGCCATCGTCTGATCTCATATGAAGCAAGAGATCGCGATTGATCACATATGGTGCTGTAGTGCTGTCCCATTTCTTAGGGGTAAGTTTTGAAGCTGTTTCCCTTCACACTCGGCGAAGGGGTACCAAAATAGAATTGGGATTGGGCCATTATGTGTGTTTTAAGCTAAATATATATATTTTCTTAATTATAGTAGGAAAATACAAACATTTCATTATTCAGTAATTGAAACAAAGCAATTCAAATGAATGGTGAACGAAAACTATATGAGATTGTACCAGTGAGGTCCTTCTCTCTGAACTGCACCATAGGAAACACCATCTTGTCTGCGATCTGTGTGGACAGTTCAGAGTGCAGAGCGTTCAGCTGGAGAGAGAAACCAACAGATGTCAATTAGATGCTATTAAAACATTATTAATATTAACATAAACTGAATCATTCTGACAGTAGAGGAAAATGAGAGTCACTCTGAACTGCTGCTGCTTTACTTTTTAGCCTGAGTAACATGAACTAACATTTGGCACAATGTGAGGCGACTGGTGAAGGTCATGTGATCAGGCTGAAGGTCTTGTGACCAGGTGATCTCGCCATCTTGGCAAACATCAGACCTCCTGCCTGAGAGCAACAGCACAGAGCAGATGCTCGCTACACTGATGGACACACACTCTCACACAGTCACTCACTAACAGACATACACACTCACGTGCATCCATGCACGCACAAATGCGCACGAACACACTCACGTATGCAAGCACTCACTCACTCACTCACTCAAGCATGCGCACACACACACACGTGCTCACAAACACACACTCACATGCCCGCAAAAACACAAATACATGTGCACGTTCACGCATGCACTCACATACCCACACACACACACACACACACACACACACACACACACACACACACACACACACACACACACACACACACACACACACACTGAATCACACACACAGACATACACACACACACGCCCGAAAAAACACAAATGCATGTGCACGGTCTCACACACACACACACACAAACAAACAGACAAAAACACACTCGTGCAAGCATAAACACTCACATACCCACACACACACACACACTCTCACTGAATCACGCACACAGACATACACACACACGCCCGCAAAAACACAAAAGCATGTGCAAGGTCACGCATGCACACACTCACACACAGAAAAACCCACTCATGCATGCATAAACACTCACTCACATACCCACACACACACACACTCACTGAATCACGCACACAGACATGCACATACACACACACACACACACCTGAAAAAACACAAACTCATGTGCACAGTCTGCAGAGTCACGCACACACACACACACACAGACACATGCTTGCATGCAGACTCACATTCCCTCTCACAAAGACACACACTCATGCATGCATGCACACATAAACACTCACTCATACACACAAACAGACATATGCAGACACACATGCACCCACTCACGTACACACACACACACGCCCTCTCACTCACCTCTTCCACGCTCTTGGCGAACTGCTGTAAAGTGCTGATCACCTCTTCATCTCCTTTGGCCAAAGCAAAGTTCTGCACACACACACACAAACAGAGCATCGGGTCAGACTGATCAGAAACACATCAGACATTCAGAATATCCCAGAATTCCTCATCACAGCCCTCACCTGTTTCTCGTACTCCAACAGCTGCTTCGAAAGCTGTTCGGTCGCCAGAGCCATTTCATTCTGCAAAGGACATTTACATATCAGTACACACACACAAACACATTTATGCTAACAGATAACAACAACTTAATGAGAATATATTTACAAAACACATATATATACTACCTGACATAAGTCTTGTCATCTATCCAAGTTTTAGGAACAATAAATAATAACTGGACTTCTTGTTGATCATTTGGTATCAGAAGTGGCTTATATGAAAGGCAAAGACCTCTAGATTACGCTTATTTGACCAAAATAAAATATGATCATGCCTTGATTTTGAATTATTGAATTAGTACAGTAAGGTCTGACTTTGCTTAGACAAAAGTCTTGTTAATTAACAGAAATAATGTCCAGTATAGAATATAAAGTCATGCTGCAGTGGAAACAGAATGAATATTGTGTCTGACTCCATCATGAGCTTGGAGGACTGCATCCATACATCTCTGCAATGACTCAAATCACTCATTAATAAAGTCATCTGGAATGGCAAAGAAAGCGTTCTTGCAGGACTCCCAGAGTTCATCAAGAATCTTTAGATTTATCTTCTATGCCTCCTCCATCTTACCCCAGACATGCTCAATCATGTTCACATCTGGTGACTGGGCTGGCCAATTCTGAAGCACCTTGACCTTCTTTGCTTTCATGAACTTTGATGTGGAGGCTGAAGTGTGAGAAGTATTATTTCACTTATGAAACTTGAAATAATTAGCATATATTAAGGGTTTACATTGACATATTTAGGGTTATAACTGATTATAAGTGATTAATCAAGGTGTTTTTATGCACAGTTTGTCAGTGAAGCCAGTTCTAGTAAACCTTTCATTGCTCACAGACTTGCTATGCAAAAACATGTTTACAAAGACGATTCCTGGGTGTCCTCTTTGTGTGTATTTGGAGTTTCGGCATGAGAGCACCCTCTGGCATTTAGAAAAAAATGTACCAATTATCACACAACTGTGCTTCCCTGACAACATGTGCGATTTCATTTCAATCAAGGCCTTTTATCATTTAAAGGTGCAGTGTGTAAATTTGACACCCAGTGGTTGAACTAGGTATTGCACATCTTGTTTAAAACACACGCAACCGCAGGTTGCCAGATTGACGACTCAACAGCAGTGTGCCTGACTGTCGAGCCTAAATGCTGATTTAAACGGTGTTGTAAATAAAAGCAACGGCATGCGATGGAAGGAATATTTTCCATATTAAAAGGAGTTTTTGTCCTAACCAACACCTGAAGTATATATTTTAGAAACGGCTTCTATTTCTAGCAGATGAATAACCGAAAACTGACAATGATCACCTCAGGAACACCTCATGTTCTTTACTCAGTGTTAAATGCTAATAATGTGAGTTTGAATGCCATTTTTCATGACATTTATTGCCATACTACTGAAAACAGCAGCAGATAGTTCACTTCAGATCTTTAAAATAAAATGTTTAAGATTGAACTTTAGACTCAAAACCAACACATATCTGTGATTCAGCATCTACATTTAATAATGTTAAAGAGGGTTAGTTTTATTAATTAGATTATAAACCTTACCATTTCGTTGGTGTGCAGTGAGTGCACTATTCTGGATTTCTGAATGGCTGTATTTAAATTTCTGTCATGTTTCGACCGGTGCAAACAGCCAAATTGTTTATCACTGCAAATCTCGTCACGTAGCGTGTTGTTAGAACACGCGGTTACAATCTAACCTGCTCACCTAATGTTTACATTCATAATATTTATATTATTTGCTAATTAATAACCTCATGTAGTACTCTAAATCTGCATCTCATTGCGGAGTCTGATACTGTCCACCAGAGGTCGCATTTCGGTCGCAGACGCACACTTTGAGAGGCTTCCTGACTGAATTAATAAAATACGCTGTTTTCCACCAAGGCAACCCGGCGTGCTGAAATATAATTGGCTAAACTGGCAGTGGGCAGGTTAAAGGGACCAAAACAGAGAAAACTAAATTCCGGCATGTAACGCACATTTTCAAAACAGAATAACTGATTTTAGCATTGCTTTTCAGATAAACAAATATGTTCACTTAGCATGTTTCTTAAATATCTGCAAACATATTATGGTGTTTTTATGCTTTACAGGAGTCAAAAACTTACATACAGCACCTTTAATAATATAATATGTAAATGTAATATTTAATTATGCTTCTATGTTTCTCCCATAGTTTCATAGTTTTCTTCTCTATATAGTTTCAAGAAGAAAATAAGTCCGGCCCCTGTGGCCTTGGTGACATCATCAGACAAGGAAATTTGTTTCATAGGTGGAGAAAGTTTGCTAAATAATCTGTTTCATTAAAATACTTTTCCTCTCTTCGTCTACATTAAGCTGCTTTGATACAATCTACATTGCAGAAAAAAAGTGGAATGAAATAGAAATAAAATAATTAATTAAATTGTGCACGATAAAGTAGTAGTACACTACATTTCGCTGTCGAAGTCAATGTAGAAGTGTGCATACCTGTGCTCCAAACACTCTCTGCATAGACTGGAGCAGCTGGTTTGTGTAGTTTGTGAGAGTTCCTGCATCCTCCTCGAACACACTGAGCAAGGACCTTGTCTGAAACAGCAACCAATAAAGGACGCATAAAAACATCCGTTTTTAACAGCGTATTTAAAGGGACAGTTCACCCAAAAATGAAAACCAGCTGTTCATTTACTCACCCTCAGGTCATTCAAGATAGTTTTCCTCAGTAGAAATGAACGAATTTTAGATACTTGTTGATTCATAAAGTACAAATAAATGATAACAGTACTTTTGTTTTGAGAGTAAAAACAACAACAACCAGGAAAAACTAACAATAATGTCTTGTGAAGCGAAACACAGTAAAATAATGTTCAGTTTCTACTCAACTTTGTTTCATAAGAGCTCAGTGTACCATCAGAAGACACTGGTAATCATTTTGTTTAGCCTGTATGTGGTTTTTTTTGACTCTCAAAGTGTTTTTAGCCATTAATTAGCATTTTATGATGAATCAAGAACTGCTTAAAAGCTTTCTTTAATGCTCTACTAAAGAAAAAACAGCAGCTACACTTTGGATGACCTGAAGGGGAGCAAATGAATAGCAAATTTTCACTTTTTTGCTAGCTATGCTTGTTAGCACTGGTGCGTTGTGAATCGATTGAGGTAAAGTTGGTTTTATATTCGCAAAATTGTTAATTTTTTTAACAGTGGCAACTTGTGACACGCTCTCTATATCGTTTACGATGCTACTTTGAATATTTCTGTCTAAAAATCACATGTAAATATGACTTCAAAACAACATTAGCTCATTTAATTGACTGCTAATGTTGTACTTTGATAGTCATTGGCTGCTAATATGAGCTCACTATTTAGAATGGAGAAAGTCCAAATGTGCGACTATTAAACCAACTTTACCCTAATTGTGAAGTGTGATGGGTGTAAGCGCAGGTGTGTTCAGCACAGACTTCTGGGTGTGTTTCTAACATGCAAACAAAGCAATCGACCAGGCGGAGACTACTATCTGTAGGTTCACAATCTCCAGCACAGAGCATTATGGGCTGTGATGACTCAGATACATAACTCTTGCTTATGAAGTAAATCATTAGTTCAGTCAGAATATCACAAGTATGTAGGAGAGGTTGGACTGTTTGATGAACTGCAATACTATGAACATGCAAATTAGGCCTATTTAAGTTTATTGCAGTCAAAAAATATACAATACATAAAATAATAGATGAAAGGCTTTCTTAGAAACGTTTCACTGGATTTCTAATACATGTTAGACGCTAATATGACGACCATATGTTGTTATTTTAACATAACGTTGATGTTTCAAATATGATACGTGCTTAAATGTATTAGTATTAGACATAAGTGGGTTTGACCACATAAACAACACCACAGTCCGCCCATACAGGCCAATTTCATTCACAACTTAACTACCAGCAACACATTTACAACTTTAAAGCCTGAAAGCATAAAACACAACGCGTTTGTAGCGTCAGACGCACGTATATTTGACACGCGTCTCTAATATTTATAAACATATGACCAACATACGTGCACGATGCGTCTCTTCTATGGCCTTTATTTGAGAAAGCAGCTCTTTAGAAATGAACCTAAACATGCAGTTACGTGAACTAAACGAGCTGAGGTGATCCTCCACTTCATTTTGCTCAAACTTTTGATGTTTTATTTAGATTAGCTTTCGCGGACGCGCTGCGACCAGCGACAGACACGCGTCTGCAACGCAAAACGCACAAATCCAAACAGTTTTGAGAGCTAAAGCGATGCACAGTGATCCAGCAAACAAACATTTACCTGCGGACTGTCCTGCAGGGCCTCCTCGAGTAATAATTTGTGATGAACCGCCGGCATCTTTCGCGTTGGGGACGGTGGGAATGGAATATACAAGTAGGACTACATTTCCCCGCGTACGCCTGGACAATGGCGTTCCGGAAGTGCATTTGTGTGGCATCCTGGGAAATGTAGTGCTTTTTTTCCCCTGCTACAAAAATATGCATGAATGAGCATCATTAATAATAATAATACAACAAAATCAAAAACGACGTGACACTCAAAACATATATGATACGATATAAGAAAAGCTAAAGTGTTATGTAGATGGGAAAATTTGCTAACTTCTATCTGACAAACATACACTCTGCTAGCACATAGCCATATAATATATAGCTATATGGATAGAAAGTAAATGTATGAATGAAGAACTAAATAGACAGATGAATTGAATGGTATATTTAAGATCCACAGAGTTCTTGCATTGAAATTAGCGTGTTTTTGTTCAGTTTTACTCTCCAGGACTGACTGAGCGGTCTTATAAAACAGTCTTATAAAACAGATATGTATTTTAGCACAAATGGCTGATATTTATGGCTAAAAACAATGAAAGAACTCTTGTGTGTGGGGATGTTTGATACTGACATTCTATTTAATGGCTTTCTGCTTGTGCTGTGTCATTTTTTTCTGGTATGTTGTAGTCGGGTCAGGATTTATGAGCTGGATGCATTATGTAAAGTCCAAAATTAACCACGACAACACATTACAGGTTTATTAAAGAATTAATAAATAAATGAATGTACTGTTTTTTTATATTTTCGGTGTGACAGAATAAGTTACAGTTGCTTACAAGATAAGCCTCCCTACAAAACTGACTCCAAAAAGAAGCCAGCTAATGAATTTAAATGCACACAGATGAATTTGATTTCATCGTGCTTCACTGGCTTCTCATTGAAATGCAGAAAGGAGCTAAACGACATGACGTTTGGTTAAAAATAGAATTAGCCGTAAGTGAGAGAAAAATTGATTAATGATTGACAGGCAATGTGGTTAAGTGCCAACATCCAACATTGTTGTTCCTCATACTATATTAAAATGATGAAATATAGTCTCCCATAGTTAACTGTAATGCCTTTTTTCACTTTATTGATATGTTATTTATTTAAATTCATTATAATGCACACCGATGATTTCTATAAATGTGTCCCTGGACCACAAAACCAGTTTTATGTTGCATAAGTATATTTGTGACATGGCCAAAAACATTTTATGAATTGAAATGATTCATTTTTATTTTATGCCAAAAGTCAGTTAAATATTAAGTAAACACCATCTTCCATGAAGACATTCAGAAAATTTCCACTCGTAAACATGTCAAAACTTAATCTTTGATTACTGGCATACTGGCATTGGTAAAAACTTAACTGACAATTTTAAAGGTGAAATATTAGATTTAAAATTAGATTTTTAAGCCTCAAATTCTAGATATTTCAAAAATGTGTTCTTAGCTAAATATTGTCCTACCTTAACAAACCAATACATCAATGAAAAGCATACTTATTCAGCTTGAAGATGATGTATACTCACTATTACACAAATATCTCCCAGATATTATAGTCTATTAGATTAATATGTTTATTTCTTATCATATATTTTTATTATACATTTTATTTGATATATTTCTTGCTTTTACTGTTATCTAGGTATTTATCTGGTATAATAATTTGCTCAAACACATTTTTCTGCTAATAGATAAATTCCACCTTAAGATGCTGAGACTTTTATTTCAGTATGATGATTTGGTCTTTTTTTGTGCGAAAAGGGGTGGGATTAAACAAAATGGTTAGACATCAATAAAGTAAGTTATTTCACCCTAATTAACATGACTGTACAGAGAGGTCATGTTCTCTACTATTGGTCTGCGATTTCGCAGGTAAAATTCACCAAGCTTGAACTTTAGAAAGCAGCGACATGCGAAACTCGCACAAGCTTGCGTTTCCAGTCTATCGCTTTTGCATGCGTATGAATGGAAGTCTATGGGGTAAAAAGTGCAGTGTCACCTTGGTTTAAAGCAGTGGTTCAGAAAGTGGGGGTCGCGGGACAATGACAAGGGGTCATTTGGTGATTTCCAAAAGTCAAAGTAATTTTATTAAACTATTAAAATGACCATATTTTAATCATAACCTACAGAAGTTAAAAATAGTAGTTCATTGTTACATAAAAAATGCAAATAAAAAGCTATCAGCCTTTCAATGTTTTTCCATTGGATTGCGACCCCAAGGGTGTTTACGTTAGATTAATCACACAGCAATAATGTCAGCTGCAGCAGATGACTTTCATGGCAAAGAGTAAAACTTTCGCACTCAAACACATTAAAAATAAATAAAGCCCACAACTGATCGAGGATGATCTTGTGTGCTTTAAACATTATGCCAACCCGTTTCATTAGGGGAGGTTAATTTTAAATTAAACAAATGAATAATGACTATAAAATATTATATTTGTTAGACTGTTGCATTTTTGCAAAAATAAATAATGTTATAGTGGCCTACCTAAATAATATTTCATCATTTCATCAGTCACGGTAACTGTTATTTCCCGTTTTTTTCCAGAAATTATTCATTTGCAAATTAAGCACGGCGTAAATGCGCACATTCTTCGTGGTTTTCGGTGTTTTCTGTGCATTGATTCATGAGAATGAGCTGATTTGTTCCAAACACGAATCACAGGACACTATTATGAATGAGCTGAAACTTTATTATTATGTTATGTTTCATCTGATTTTTCCATCTTACCTGTTAGTCAAATTTGGTAAGTCATTGTTTAGAGACATCTTCAGCGCTCTGTTTCTAAGTGTGCCAACACAAAAATATTAAGAGGGGCGTGGTTAAGAATTTTGTTGCTGAAGCCGTCAAACTGACGTCATCAGAGTATAATGGCTAGTCCAAATGAGTAAGCAAATGCTCAGACTTAAGGATTACCAAAACAGTTTTTATTTTCAGTGGACTAACTTGCACGTGTTTGACGTTCACAAAAACATCAACAATATGCGCTAGTTAAATAAACATTGAACATTTTGATTTCACGCGGACTTGAACTAGTACAGTCACACCTCCGCCCCGTTTCCACAGCAGCCTGTCAGGGTGGAGGAAAAGCGCGGCGGTCATGTGAGGCTCGAGCATCCCTCTCTCTCTCTCTCCCTCTCTCTCTGCAGAATGATAGAGGGAGCCCGTGAATCACATCATAGTCGTCCTCCCCTCATCCGTCCTCTCCAGCAGACACCGAAAAAACTGCGTTCATGCCAAAATGGGATGTGGAAATTCCTCCGCCACGAGCACGACAGCCGGAGGTAAGTGAGCGAGCGCGTGTGCACGACCGACTGACACGCGCACCGCTCTTTATCAATGGAAGAGTGCGCGGGTGAAGTCAGACATCTGATTTAGCGCTCGGTTTGTCTTCAGACATTTCATTCCGGCTATTAAAAAGTCTCGGTTATTGTAGCAGGAGGGAGGATGTGCAGGAATGTGGAGGTGAAGGATCTGACGCCTAATAAATCGGTCATGGAGATTCCGTCCCTCGCGTCTGATACGTATTCAGGTCAGATCTGCGCTTGTAGACTTAATGAGGAGAGAGCAGGGAAAAATGAAGACGAGTCAAATGAGATCTGTTTAGCATGTAAATTGTTTCTCTCGGACAAGGCGGTGACAGAAGCGCTTTCGCTTTTCAAAGGGAGAAGAATCGACTAATTAATTTCTCTGACTAGAGATTCCTCTCAGATCTAAACTCAGAGATCTTGAATTTCGGCTGTCCGCATTTGTAAAATTATGGTTGATTCCCAGTCAGAAAATGCATGTAATAAAAGCGTGAACAGATGTTATGTTTTTGAAAGGTCACAGTTAACGTTAGCACATCATTCTTATATTATTAGCCTTCTTAAAATATAGCATTCTATAATAAATAATTATAATACACTTGTAATTACACGAAGGTTGTTATTCAGCAAACATAAAATATGTTGAGCATACTGTTAGTAAGAACATTCTGTCAATATTTATGAGGATGTTCAAGTAGAACAGCGGCTAATGAGGACATTCTGAAAATGTTCTCACAATGTTTTCTTTCATAAATATGACATCATAGCAGCATTCTTCTGAATAATGTTCTTCGGTTTTTATCAATGTTGTAAGAACGTTCAAGTATAATAAAGGCAAGGACATTCTGAAATTGTTCTCAAATGTAATCTCCACTTAAACGCTGATTTTCAAGTATGAATTTTGAAAATGTTCTTGGAATGTTTCCTCCCAACATCATGAAAAAAATATATATATTTCAGGGCTTCAAATGTTCATCAAGTGCAGGTAACATCAAAAAGACATTCTGAATCTGTTGAGCCAAGAGATTTTCCCTCCTTACAAATACAACGTTCAGAAATGATGATTTTCTCAGATGTTATGAGAACGTTCTTCAGGAACAAACACTTAAAGATGCTCGGAATATGAGATTATTTGAATGTTGTCTTCTAATGAGAAGTACAAACATCATATGGACATTCCAGACATGTCGATCTCAGAATAATTTCTCCTTATGTTCTCAGAATGTTTTCCCTCAAATTTATATGCAAAATAAAAAGAATCGACTACTCATTTTCCCTAGAGATTTCTCTCAGATCTAAACTCAGAGATCTTGATTATCGGCTGTGCACATTTGTAAAACTGAGGTTGATTCCCAGTCAGCAAATGTATGTTCTAAAAGCGTGAACAGATGTTATGTTTTTGAAAGGTCACAGTTAACGTTAGCACATCATTCTAACCTTATTTTTAGCCTCCTTAAAATATAGCATTCTTTGAACACACTTGTAATTTATATGACGGTTATCATTCAGCAAACATAAAATATGTTGAGCATACTGTTAGTAAGAACATTCTGTCAATATTTATGAGGATGTTCAAGTAGAACAGCGGCTAATGAGGACATTCTGAAAATGTTCTCACAATGTTTTCTTTCATAAATATGACATCATAGCAGCATTCTTTTAAATGATGTTCTGAGATTTTTATCGATGTTATAAAAACATTCAGGTATAATAAACGCAAGGACATTCTGAAATCGTTCTCAAATGTAATCTCCACTTGAACGCTGATGTTCAAGTATAAATTTTGAAAATGTTCTGGGAATGTTTTCTCTCAACATCATGAAAAAAATATATATATTTCAGGGCTTCAAATGTTCATCAAGTGCAGATAACATCAAAAAGACATTCTGAATCGGTTGAGGCAAGAGATTTTCCCTCTTTACAAATACAACGTTCAGAAATGATGATTTTCTCATATGTTATGAGAATATTCTTCAGGTACTAACACTTAAAGATGCTCGGAATATGAGATTATTTGAATGTTGTCTTCTAATGAGAAGTACAAACATCATATGGACATTCCAGACATGTCGATCTCAGAATAATTTCTCTTCATGTTCTCAGAATGCTCATAAAGACATTCCGAAAATGCTCTCAGAATGTTTACTCTCAAATTTATATGCAAATTAAGAAGAATCGACTAATCATTTTCTCTAACTAAAGATTCCTCTCAGATCTAAACTCTCGGAGATCTTGAATTTCAGCTGTGCACATTTGTAAAATTGTTATGATATAAGATATGAACAAGCAATACTTGAGTAATAACTGTCCATAACCAAGCCTGATGGTCGTCAGATATGAGATGTGAGAACAGCTGGAGATGATTCATATATTTGAAGTCAGCAAATGAATTTAAATGCGCATAGATTTCTAAAAAAGTGAATTTGATTCTATAATGCATCACTGGCTTCTCATTGCGATGCAGAAACAAGCTAAACAAAATGAAGTTGGGTTAAAATAGAATTAGCCTTGAGTGAGAGAGAGAAAGTGATGAATGATTGACAGGCGAGGTGTCAAAGTGGCAACATCCCTCACTAAACACCCAAACAGAGGAACTCGAGCCTCAAAAAGAACATTTGATTGCTCAGATAATGCTCAGAATTTAGTTTCATGGCCTATATGCTGTTTTCAAGACTGCTGGTTTTGTTTTGGATTCTCTTACAATAGGTATTAGACCCATTCAAGGCCAAAAAAACATTCATTTTCTCATAGTATAAACTGTAGTATCAGCTCTTTTCTCTGTCTGAAAACTCCAACTTTCAGAGTCTGCTCTTCACTGATTGGTTAGATGCCACCACTGTTATGATTGGTCAGAACCAAATTACTATTACCATTTCTGAATTTCACTTTACTTGTAAACACAACAGTAATGATCACATCTTTTTTACTGTATCAGTATGAGTCCTCATCCTTTGAAAGTTTTTTTTTTTTTGGAAAGAAGATTATCGAAAATTCGGATGTTCCAGGCCTCATCTACAACAGTATTTGAGGGTCAAAATAGATGTTTGTGCTGGCTATCAATGAATATTATAGATTGCCATTATGCAAATGTGTTATATTTGTGCAGGAAGGCTGGAATAACTGATGACTCAATCATTCAACTAAAATCATGACACGAAATGACATGAAAAAAAAATCACCATATATCGGCCGATAACTGATTCTCTTATTGGGCCTATATATAAACAATAATATTAAAAACAAAAAAAAACAAAAATCACCATATATCGGCCGATAACTGATTCTCTTATTGGGCCTATATATAAACAATAATATTAAAAACAAAAAAAAACAAAAATCACCATATATCGGCCGATAACTGATTCTCTTATTGGGCCGATATATAAACAATAATATTAAAAACAAAACAAAAAAAAAATCACCATATATCGGCCGATAACTGATTCTCTTATTGGGCCGATATATAAACAATAAAAAAATAAAATAAAATAAAAAATAAAAAATCACCATATATCGGCCGATAACTGATTCTCTTATTGGGCCGATATATAAACAATAATATTAAAAACAAAACAAAAAAAATCACCATATATCGGCCGATAACTGATTCTCTTATTGGGCCGATATATAAACAATAATATTAAAAACAAAACAAAAAAAAAAATCACCATATATCGGCCGATAACTGATTCTCTTATTGGGCCGATATATAAACAATAATATTAAAAACAAAACAAAACAAAAAAATCACCAAATATCGGCCGATAACTGATTCTCTTATTGGGCCGATATATAAACAATAATATAAAAAAATAAAAAAAAAAAATAAAAAATCACCATATATCGGCCGATAACTGATTCTCTTATTGGGCCTATATATAAACAATAATATTAAAAACAAAACAAAAAAAAAATCACCATATATCGGCCGATAACTGATTCTCTTATTGGGCCGATATATAAACAATAATATTAAAAACTAAACAAAAAAAATCACCATATATCGGCCGATAACTGATTCTCTTATTGGGCCTATATATAAACAATAATATTAAAAACAAAACAAAAAAAAAAAAAATCACAAATATCGGCCGATAACTGATTCTCTTATTGGGCCGATATATAAACAATAATATAAAAAAAAAAAAAAAAAATAAAAAATAAAAAAAAATCACCATATATCGGCCGATAACTGATTCTCTTATTGGGCCGATAAATAAACAATAATATTAAAAACAAAACAAAAAAAAAAATCACCATATATCGGCCGATAACTGATTCTCTTATTGGGCCGATATATAAACAATAATATTAAAAACAAAACAAACAAAAAAAAAATCACCAAATATCGGCCGATAACTGATTCTCTTATTGGGCCGATATATAAACAATAATATAAAAAAATAAATAAATAAAAAAAAAAAAATCACCATATATCGGCCGATAACTGATTCTCTTATTGGGCCGATATATAAACAATAATATTAAAAACAAAACAAAAAAAAAAAAAATCACCAAATATCGGCCGATAACTGATTCTCTTATTGGGCCTATATATAAACAATAATATTAAAACAAAACAAAACAAAAAAATCACCATATATCGGCCGATAACTGATTCTCTTATTGGGCCTATATATAAACAATAATATTAAAAACAAAACAAAAAAAAAATCTCTATATCAGCCGATAACTGATTCTCTTATTTGGCCTATAAATAAACAATAATATTAAAAACAAAACAAACAAAAAAAAAAAATCACCATACATCGGCCGATAACTGATTCTCTTATTGGGCCGATATATAAACAATAATATTAAAAACAAAACAAAAAAAAATCACCATATATCGGCCGATAACTGATTCTCTTATTGGGCCGATATATAAACAATAATATTAAAAACAAAACAAAAAAAAAAAAATCACCATATATCGGCCGATAACTGATTCTCTTATTGGGCCGATATATAAACAATAATATTAAAAACAAAACAAAAAAAAAAAAAATCACCAAATATCGGCCGATAACTGATTCTCTTATTGGGCCGATATATAAACAATAATATAAAAAAATAAATAAATAAAAAAAAAAAATCACCATATATCGGCCGATAACTGATTCTCTTATTGGGCCTATATATAAACAATAATATTAAAAACAAAACAAAAAAAAATCACCATATATCGGCCGATAACTGATTCTCTTATTGGGCCGATATATAAACAATAATATTAAAAACAAAAAAAAAAAATCACCATATATCGGCCGATAACTGATTCTCTTATTGGGCCTATATATAAACAATAATATTAAAAAAAAAAAAAAATCACCAAATATCGGCCGATAACTGATTCTCTTATTGGGCCGATATATAAACAATAATATTAAAAAAAAAAATAAATAAAAAAAAAAAATCACCATATATCGGCCGATAACTGATTCTCTTATTGGGCCTATATATAAACAATAATATTAAAAACAAAAACAAAAAAAATCACCATATATCGGCCGATAACTGATTCTCCTATTGGGCCTATATATAAACAATAATATTAAAACAAAACAAAACAAAAAAATCACCATATATCGGCCGATAACTGATTCTCTTATTGGGCCTATATATAAACAATAATATTAAAAACAAAACAAAAAAAAAATCTCTATATATCGGCCGATAACTGATTCTCTTATTTGGCCTATAAATAAACAATAATATTAAAAACAAAACAAACAAAAAAAAAAAATCACCATATATCGGCCGATAACTGATGCTCTTATTGGGCCGATATATAAACAATAATATTAAAAACAAAACAAAAACAAAAAAATCACCATATATCGGCCGATAACTGATTCTCTTATTGGGCCGATATATAAACAATAATATTAAAAACAATACAAAAAAAAATCACCATATATCGGCCGATAACTGATTCTCTTATTGGGCCGATATATAAACAATAATATTAAAAACAAAACAAAAAAAATCACCATATATCGGCCGATATAAAAAAATAGTATTACAAATCTACATATATCGACGATAACTAATTCTCCTATTGGGCTGATATAAACAATAATATTAATAATCAGCATATATTGGCTGATAGCTAATTCTCTTATTGGGCCGATATAAACAATAACATGTTTAAAAAAAAAATCAGCATTTATCGGCCGATAATAAATTGTCTTATTGGGCTGATAACAATAAAATTAAAATAGGCATACATTTTTAAATAAATTCTCTTATTTGACCAATAATGATAAAATAAAAAACATTTATGGTTGATAATAAAATTTCTTATTGGGCCGATAATGATTATATTAAAATGAGCTTAATAATTATCTTTTTGGGCTAATAATGATAACATTAAAAATCATCATTTATCTCCCAATAAATAATTCTCTATTTAGGCTAATAATGATAATAAAAAATAAGCATTTATTGGCCATTAATTAATTTAGTTTTTTTATCAGGCATATAAACAGTAACATTAAAAATCAGACTTTACTGTCCAATAATTGATAATCTTATTGGGCTGATAACAGTACCATTAAAATAAGGATTTTGTTGGCCGATAATTAACTTTTTATCAGGTCGATGAAAAGAATAACATTAAAAATAAGCATTTATTGAGAAATACCGATATGGCCAATAAATATATCCTACATAGCGCTTTTAAAAATGTTCAGATTCTTTTAAGTAAACTGGTTTGTCCATTAATACTGTTCATCACACCCATTTTTAACATTACATGACACACAAAATCACATGACTTTTTAATACGCACACTGGAATTTCTTCAGTAAAAGTGTCTCCATAGTTTATGCAGTTTTCTTATCAATTAAAAAGTTTATCCTACTCTGTTATTCACATGTTTCGACAACCGAAAATGCGCATAAAAAATAGGTGGATGGAAACAAAGCTTGTTCAGATTACTTATTTTAAATTAGTTGACTCAACCCAATTATTTTATGGTATTTTTTGGGGTAGGTGGGGGGGGGGGGGGGTGATTTTTTAACTGTTTTATGTTCAGTTTGTAAAAACTATTACGTTAAGTAAATCGATTTGTGTTGGGACAACATGATGTAATAGTGTGGAACCCAGCATTTTTTACAGTGTATATCTTGGAAGACCAGAGAGTGAGTTAATGAACAGCCATTTGTTTTTTATACATGAGCTGCCATTTAAAAACGAGAAGACCACAACTGAGATATTCAAATTTTCTTCATATCAAAAACAGCACATAACTCTGTGTACTGCGCATCTCAAGATGAAGGATTGCCTGTATACATTTCCTGACCAGATAAAACTGACCTGGATTCTCAACTCAGAGCAAAAACAAAACAAAAAAACACACCCAGATAGTTCAAGTTCACCATTTACTCTGCAAAGACTGAATCCACCAAAAACAAAGAGCCTAAACAGAGTGGAGTGATGGCTCCAGGCACTGAGAAAAGCCAGATGCCATTGAGAATCGCCACTGTGCTTTCTGTCTTAAAGGGTGAATTAAGAGACACCGCACAAATGAACATTTGTGAGCAAAGAACTGAACTGCAGATTGAATAAAACTCCTGCAAACATTACTCTTGTGACCTCGACAATCAGTAGAGAGAAAAAGAATGCGAGTCTATATGGTTGATCTTCGGTGTGGTTTACTGTGTTTTCTGATGGAGCTGGACTCCCTATTCTACACTTTTGCAGTAAAAGCTTTTCTAAAGTTAATTTACAGTGACTACATTTAGCAGATGCTTTTATCCAGAGCGACTTACAAAGAAGGATAAATGAAGCACTTCGAAATCAACGGAGAGTAGCAATGTGTAAATGCAACACGGGCTCAGTGGGAAAATGTTCCCAGGGATAAATTTTTGAGAACTGAGAAATATGTGCATGTGGGTAACTAATAAAATAAAATAACCAATAAAAGTGGGCTGATAAATCAATGAAGCATTAATAAAAACATAGTTTAGACCAATAAATACATCATAAAACCAATGTGGTGTTGAATTTGGACTTTAATCCTATTTTTTGTCTTTTCCAGGTCCTGCAGAGGTGGCCAAAGATGTGTGAGTTAATTAATTTACAACATATCCAAACACACCATCTCCATCAATATGAGAATGAATGTCACGACTGTCTGTCCCCCTCTGACCGACAGAAATGAATCATAATTATTACCAATAATTATTAGAAATAGTTATTATTAGACAAACATACTCACATACAGTACACACTCACATTTTTACATAATTATTAAAAATTAATCATAATTATTATTGATTAACATACTTAAAACCACACACAAACATACATGCACAAACACACACTCACATACAGTACACATTCATACACTTACATAATTATAAAAAAATAATCATAATCATACTTAATAACAATTAATTATTAATCACTATTAAATAATCATAATTATCACATTTACATAATTATTAGAAATGAATCATAATTATCAATTAACATACTCATAAAAACACACTCACACATTAACATAATTATTAGAAATTAATAATAATTAATTATTAATCATAATAAAATAATAATAATTATCACATTAATATAATTATTACAAATAATAATAATCATAATTAATAACAATTCATTATTAATCATATTTAAATAAGCATAATTAGCACATTTACATAATTATTAAAATTAAAATGAATCATAATTATTATTAACACTCATAAACACACACACACACAGTACACACCCATACATTTACATATTTATTAGAAAATAATCATAATTAATAATAATCATAATGAATAATAATTAATTAATTGCTAATCATAATAAAATAATCATAATTATCACATTTACATAACTAGAAACAAATAATAATAATCATAATTAATAACAAATATATATTAATCACAAATAATCATAATTATGTTTACATAATTATTAGAAATTAATTAAAATGATTATTAATTAATATACTCATAAAACACACACAAACACATACAGTACACACACATTTACATAATTATTAGAAAACAATCATATGCACGCACACAGACACAATCTCTCACACAAAAATACACATGCACACACTCACTGAAATACACACAAACACAAATGTAAACACTCACATACACACACAAAACAAACACAAACCTCCACACACACAGGTTTGTTTTTGTGAACTGTGGGGACATTCCATAGGTTTCCATTGCTTTCACACTGTAACTGTATTTTTTATCACCCTACACGCTGTAAAAATGCTGGGCTCCACACAAATTCTTCATATTGTCCCAACACAAATCAATTAAGTTAACTTAATCATTTTTACAAATTTAAGTGGATTGAACATAAAACAAATAAGCTGTCCCAAAAAAAAACCTAACGAATCATGTTGTTTCAACTCATTTTAAAGTCCACATGAAATCAAAACTAACCAGATTGATTTTGTTAGCTCACATTGTGGTGAACAACTCATCTGTGTGTGCCATTAAGAAAAAAAAAGTTTGCCCTTATAATCTTTAATTTAAAGCTGAAAATCGCTTCCTGTTTGTTTTCAGTTAAATTGTACAATTTTCTGAGGTATTGGGCGTGGCTAACATACTTAACCACGCCCTTTTAACTGTCAGTTTTGACAACAAACAGAAATGGTGAGGAGGAGGAGTCTGTTAGGTTGTAACAACTTGCTCTGAAGCTCTTTTCCAGATCTTTCTGAATGAAACACCTACTTTACTACATCCAATCAGCTTGCAGTAGAAAAACAAGCCACACCCACTGTTTTCTCATTTAATATTCTGTTTCTCTAGGAACTGCGTCACAATACATGGAAAAAATGGTCGCAGCTTCCGGTTCAAGCAGACTTAAAATAAGTTTAAACAAACTTAAACATAGTTTAGACTAGCAGCTCTTTCCAACCCGACCCCTAAACCCAAATCTCACAGAGCACTGTGCATTTTTACTTCCTAAAAAAAAAAAAAAACTCATTCTGTATGATTTATAAGCCTGTTGAAAAATACTGTCATCTTCTACTTGTAAAGCCTGTGTCATACATATGTCACTATACAAGTTTGTGTCCTGATATGCCACACACACTCGACCACATGCACAAACACATGACTCAATCAATCGCCCTATTCCAGCAAAGCACTCTGCAGCTCCTGTGGTCTCGATGGGCCCCCGAGGGCCCGAACACAAACTAGCCAATCAAAAAGCATCTCCCCCTTCAGCATCAGCCGCAGCAGATGACAGGCGACCCACACTGGAAAAACGCCTCAGTGTGTTTATTTATGCAGATCTAGTCTTCTGTTGGCGTGGAGCTGAATACATGCTCAGCGTGTGGAACATTCAATGCTTTTCCACACACAAATAAACACGCTGTCACACACTTCAGCATTTTTTACTAGACAGATACTGGTATTCAGCTTTAAGTGACATTTAAAGGCTTAATTAGGTAAGTTAGGGTAATTAGGCAAGTCATTGTATAGCGATAGTTTGTTCTGTAGACAATCGAAACGAAATATTGCTTAAGGGGGCTAATAATATTGAAAAACTGCTTTTATTCTAGCTGAAATAAAACAAATAAGACTTTCTCCAGAGGAAAAAATATTATAGGAAATTTTGAAAATGAAAATAAATGCATACTATAGGTTGTTTGCAATCATATGGTTCTGGTGGTGTGCGAAATTCAGATGGGCAGGAAGTAAAAAACTAAATGAGACATCGAGGAAAGTCCATACTTTTGTGATTTATACCATATTTTAAAGGAGATTTAAATAGAAAAAAAAAATCACATACGTTAAGCATGATCCTTATATCATGAGTTTTCTACTGAACTAAAATATATTTGCCTGTCATCGAGGCGGTAGATGCTGTATAAGCCATTACGTTACATGAAAAGATACTATAGTAAATACTACAGTGTTTGGAGGCATTCTATAGATAATTACTTGAATTAAACTGTCGTAATTATATTGTTGCTGTGGTACAACACAACTGTAGTAATAAACAAATTATTCAATATGCTTCAGTTCTCTACGCTTTTATTATACACAATGCTCCACAGTTTACACTAACGTTACACATAGGCAGAGGGTGAACAAACTCTAAGGTAAGGCTAAGATATGCGCTGCCCTTTAATGCATTTAAAAAGATTTGCGACTGACCAAGAAGAGGTTTCAACAAAAGCACCGCCTAACGTCTATTATATTCAACAAATGATCTCTGGTAATATAGTAATTGATTTATCGAGTGACAATTTTGAATATCCAACCCTTTAAATAAAATAAATTAATTAATTAATTGCAAAAATGTGTCAAGAATCCGAAATCATTCACTTTGTCACGAAGCCAATCGAAAACTGAACTTGTAATTCAGCAATAAATATATAAATATAATCATTTTTAAACTGTGATTCGGATACTGAATTTTTTTTTTTTTTAAACTAGAAACAACAAAAAAAGACCATGAAAATATGACAACTAGGTGTTTATTTGCATTATCTCGGGCTGTGGTAAAGTTATTAGAAATTAAATTAGAGGCAACCATTGCAGAGTAAAGGTGATCCAGTAGCCATTAACTAGCATGAGTAATTGTTTGATTAAATTAGATTTATCTTATTTCAAAATACAAATTAAAACATAATTAAAAATCTTGACTTTATGCCGCATTAAATCACCCCTGTAGAAAACGAGGTGGGGCATACAGATCAGTAATGATGACGAGTGAAGAATGGAGTTTCAAAAGTAACCAAATAATCTACAGGCCTACATTTGATGAAATAAAGTAAAGTAAAATATACTGAATCATGGCCATTTATGAAAAATTAAGTTTATGCTTAATTAATAAGCAGTTACTACTCTTAACAATCACATATAAATAAATAACACACACTTTCACATTACTAATAATTAAGCAACACATTTAGCTACTTTTAAGTGACTTTAGATTGTAATGTAGACCTATTACTTTTCCCCAACACTGCAAAAAAGATCAACATGTCCTGTTATATTTTTCAGACCAGAAATGTAAAACGAGTACTCCAAACGATCTGGAACGATGGACAGTTCCATTTTTGTGCGTATGTGGGCTTTAAATTTGATTGACACACTTACAAAAACTAAAGTGTTCTGTTAATCATCAACATCATATTCCGCCTTACACCCGTTACGTTTTCAATGCAGTTTTTCTCTTTGCTGCTATCTCTGTGGTCTCTAGCCAGGGGGAGGCTAAGCCTTCCCCAGCCTTACACACACACCGCCTATGACTTTATAGTATTACAATTGATCAGTTTACAACGCTACAGTATTCTGTATTATTCATTCACAAAGAGTTGTACACATTATGCACTTTACTGTGTGCTTCAAAAACATGTTTGTTATTAATTACTATAGTTTTTCCCCATCCGGATATCTTCCAGACATATAACAGATGAAAGCATACAAATGCGTGGATGCATAGTCTACATTATTATTTATTTATTTTGTAATATTTTGTAATAACCGGCTAGTTTTGTCGTAAGGTTTGCATTTCTTTTCTGTTCGGTCGATGAACTTACCATCAACAAACATTCACCACTGCTGCGCATCTCGACGTTCACGTTACGGTTGTTTATTCTGCCGAAACGCCAGTATAGACATGGATTATTGCAAAACAACACAGAGATTTCATTGCAGCGATTACATGGCAGGGTACGTTATTTACATTCTCCTGGATATTGTATAAGTGTGGTGGTGTTTGTATCTGTTTTTTTTATTTATTTAATCACATAGATAAGCCTGTATATAATCTTTTTTGCTGCTGTCAAACGAATTATCGCGTTCAAAAAAGTTTGTAAACATGGACGTATTGAAAAAAATGTTGATAACATGCCGCCTTCTCTTCCGTTTTCAGCCATTTTCTTGAACCCCCCCCCCACGTCCCCCCGTCCCCTTTATGAACAGAAACTTATGGAGTTTTATAAAAGCTGTTCGACATTTCTTATTTTGGCCGATTTAAACAATTAAACAACAGAAAACAGAACCATTCTGATGTTCTGATAGCGATTCCTATGTAGAATAATCATTTCCTGCCCTCCATCTGAATTTTGCACATCATCAATGATGTCATGTGAAAACAACCTATATTTGACCCAACTCGAATGTAAACAACCCATCAGAGCAAACAGTACAGTCAAAAAAGAGAAATACACAAAAAAGAGAGCATAAACTGTTATTTGAGGGACTTTTGTCAATCAGAGACACTCTCCATCTTGTCTTTCTGCAGGACAGAAGAGCCTTCGCCGGACGACGAGAAGCGGAGGTTAGCCAGAGCTGTATAATTATGAATATGATAATGATGTGCATGTGAACAGTGATAATGATGATAACGAGGAGCTGAATGTGTTTTGAGCAGGAACTATGGAGGAGTGTATGTGGGTCTTCCTGCTGATCTGACCGCAGTCGCTGCCAGTCAGTCCAAATCCACACGCAAAGGTGAACAACACATTCACAGATTAATAACGAAAGAACAGGAATGACAGTATATGCTGTTTTTTTTTTGTTGTTTTTTTTTTTTTGGTTTTTCATCAGCCTAAATGGTAAGCAAAGTGTCCATGTCATAATTATTATAATTTAACATTTTAATTATATCATTTATAGTTTAATTAATCTAAAATGCACTGTTATATATACATTTTACTTACTAATTACATATTATATATATTTTTTGTGTGTTGTGCTGTAATTTAATAAATTATTCAATATTAAAAGCTATATATATATATATATATATATATATATATATATATATATATATATATATATATATACACACACACACACAGTTGAAGTCAGAATTATTAGCCCCTTGTTTATTTTTTTCCCCAATTTCTGTTTAACAGAGAGAAGATTTTTTTTCAACACATTTCTGAACATAATAGTTTTAATAACTCATCTCTAATAACTGATTTATTTTATCTTTGCCATGATGACAGTAAATAATATTTGACTAGATATTTTCAAGATACTTCTATACAGCTTAAAGTGACATTTAAAGGCTTAACTAGGTTAATTAGGTTAACTAGGCAGGTTAGGGTAATTAGACAAGTTATTGTATAACGATGGTTTGTTCTGTAGACTATCGAAAACAAATTAGCTTAAAGGGGCTAATAATGTTGACCTTAAAATGGTTTAAAAAAATTAAAAACTGCTTTTATTCTAGCCGAAATAAAACAAATAAGACTTTCTCCAGAAGAAAAAATATTATCAGACATACTGTGAAAATTTCCTTGCTCTGTTAAACATCATTTGGCAAATATTTAAAAAAGAAACAAAAATTCAAAGGGGGGCTAATAATTCTGACTTCAACTGTGTGTGTGTGTGTGTGTGTGTGTGTGTGTGTATGTATGTATGTATATATATATAAATATATATAAAATTTATTTATTTATTTATTTCATATACAGTTGAAATCAGAATGTTTAGCCCCCCTGAATTATTAACCCCCCAATTTCTGTTTAACAGAGAGCAGATTTTTTCAACACATTTTTAAACATAATAGTTTTAACTCATTTCTAATAACTTATTTATTTTATCTTTGCCATGATGACAGTAAATAATATTTGACTAGATCTTTTTCAAGACACTTCTATACAGCTTAAAGTGACATTTAAAGGCTTAACTGGGTTAATTAGGTTAACTAGGCAGGTTAGGGTAATTAGGCAAGTTATGGTATAACGATGGTTTGTTCTGTAGACCATCAAATAAAAATAATTTTGACCTTAAAATGGTTTTTAAAAAAATAAAAACTGCTTTTATTCTAGCCGGAATAAAACAAATAAGACTTTCTCCAGAAGAAAAAATATTATCAGACATACTGTGAAAATTTCCTTACTCTGTTAAACATCATTTGGGAAATATTTACAAAAAGAAAAAAAATCAAATTTTTCTGCTAATAATTCTGCCTTCAACTGTAAGTACCTATTATCTTTCGATTCAACTTGATTTAAATAGTATAAATGTTTCCTGGTGGAAAAGTCGACATCCCTAATCAACCACTGTATAATCTCAGACTTCAGAAGCTCTGCTCTGATGAATAGAGTGCAAATGAAATCATTATTTCTCTGAAAAGACATTGGCGTCTCTATTATTCAGCCACATACATTAACAGACATCAGCATATAACAACTAATATGTGTAAATTACCCTTCAGGTTATAATGCATGTTAGAAAAAAAAAGGATGGTAAAAGTTCTCACGACAATGCGGTCGTGATGAAGGGCTGTAATGGCTGGACTGATTACCCATAATAACCCTGTGTTTGCCAGAGCAACAGACTGCGGTATTACATTTAGATTACACAGCACAACATTACCGCACGACTCCAGAGAGAGAGACTTCACGCAGGATCACATCATTACCAGGGGAAAAAAATGGATCTGAAGGGTCTCGGAGTGTCTGTAAAAGCAAATGAATGCATTCATCAGTCTTCTTAAAGAGACGGCGCACAAAAAAATCAGATTTGCTGTTTATTTACTCACCGTCAGCTCATCCAAGATGTAGGTGACTTTATTCAGTAGAGCATTAAAGATCATTTAGAGCTGAAACTGTAGTAAAATCCATGGTAAAGTCAGCGGCACCTTAAGAGTAAAAAAAACACACACAAACAGGCCAAACTAAATTAATATATGGCTCTTCATGTATCTTACAAAGTGAAACTATTAGTGTGTGCAAGAAACAACATTATTTGCAACATTTTTTAAGGAAAAAATCTTTAGCATGTTGCTATAATGAATTAGCATTTCTATCATGTTTTACTATGTTAATGTTAACACGAATGAGCATTTTGTTTTAACAATGCTAACAGGTTTTAACATGTTGCTAACTTTTAATATGCTGCTATCATGAATAAGCATTTTGCTAGCATGTTTTAGTACATAGCTAACATATTTTGCTGTTAGCACTATGCTATTGTTAACACGAATAACCTTGTTGTTTTAACATACTGCTTACATGTTTTAACATGTTGCTAACATTTAATATGCTGCTATAATTAATTAGCATTTTGCTAGCATGTTAAAGTACATGGCTAACATGTTTTACTATGTTAATGTAAACACAATGTTATTGATAACATGACTGAGCTTCTTGTTTTAACATAATACTGACATGTTTTAACATGTTGCTAACTTTTAATATGCTGCTATAATTAATTAGCATTTTGCTAGCATGTTAAAGTACATGGTTAACATGTTTTACAACGTTAATGTTAAAACTATGCTATTGTTAACATGAATGAGCATCTTGTTTTAACATATTGCTAACTTTTATTATGATGCTATAATCAATTAGCATTTTGCTAGCATGTTTTAGTACATGGCTAACATGTTTTACTATGTTAATGTTAGCACTATGCTATTGTGAACATGAACGAGCTACTTGTTTTAACATAATGCTAGCATGTTTTAACATGTTGCTAACTTTTAATATGCTGCTATAATTAATTAGCAGTTCTTTAGCATGTTCTGGTAGATGGCTCATATGTTTTACTATATGTTAATGCTAACACTATGCTATTGTTAACAAGAATGAACATGTTGTTTTAACATATTGCTAACATGTTTTAACACATTGCTACCTTTTAGTAAGTTACTATAATGAATTAGCATTTTGTTAGTGTTGAAAATTAAAGAACCCAGGCCAGGAGACTTGTTTCAAGCTAGCATGTTTTAGTACACGGCTAACATGTTTTACAATGTTAATGTTAAAACTATGCTATTGTTAACACAAATGAGCATGTTGTTTTAACATTTTGCTAACATGTTATAACCTATTGCTAACTTTTCGTACGTTGCTATAATAAATTAACATTTTTGATAGCATGTTTTAGTACATGGCTCACATTCATTCATTTTCTTTTCGGCATAGTCCCTTTAATATTCTGGGGTCGCCACAGCGGAATGAACACATGGCCAACATGTTTTACTGTGTTAATGTAAACACAATGTTATTGTTAGCATGAATGAGCATCTTGTTTTACCATACTGCTAACATGTTTTAACATGTTGCTAACTTTTAATATGCTGCCATATTTAATTAACATTTCTTTTGCATGTTTAAGTACATGGCTCACATGTTTTAAATATGCAAATTTTAACACTATGGTATTGTTAACATGAATGAGCATGTTGTTTTAACATATAGCTTTTAGTATGTTGCTATAATGAATTTTCATTTTGCATTATTACATGACTAACATGTTTTACTATGTCATTGTTAACACAAATGAACATCTTGTTTTAACAATGCTAAAGTGTTTTATAATGTTTTTAATGATATTTTAACTTTAATATGATGCTACAATTAATTAGTATTTCATTAGCATGTTTTAGTACATGGCTAATGTGTTTTATTAAGTTAATATTGACACTATGCTATTGTTAACACGAATTAGCAAGTTGTTTTGACGTATTGCTGACATGTTGCTAACCTTTAGCTGCTTAAACATTTTAAATGTTATGCTATTTTGCTTAGCATTTGGTTGACAAATTGATATTTTGCTAATAGTGAGTCACATTCAGTATTCTAAAGTCTCATAATTTACCTAGCATGTTTATGGTCGTACTTTAGTGTAGCATGAACTATATTTAATTTAGCAACTAGATTTCAAATCAAAGACACTTGTACAAACGTGGTTTACATATTAATGCAGCATTGTCTTTTTCTTAAAAGAAAGACTTAGTATACCGTATTTGTAGTACACAATGTAGATTTAACATTACTAGCATGAATTAACATGATTCTAGCATGTTTTTGAAGATTTAGCATGCTGCTAACATGTTTTAGCACACTGTTAATGTGATTTAAATTGTTAATGTTAACGACATACTAACACAAATTAGCATAACACCTTGCTAACTTTTAATACGTTGCTAACATATTTAACATTTATGTTTAGGGCTATTTTTCTTAACATTTTGTTAGCAATTTAGCACTTTGCTAATGTTTTAAGTCATTTTCAGAGACTCATACCATATTTACATTTGTAATACTTCAACAATCAATACATCAGCAAAACTCCTCCATACATCATGCATTTATTATTAATTTTTCCATATTGCTGATTGATGCCCTCATTTTCTGTGCTAGTCAACAGATGTTTACCGCAGACCCTCAGATAAAACAACCCAGACCAGACCATTAGCTTATTTATTTTGCACGTGTGTGAACAGCAGGTGTATGTTGAGCAGATTTTCTGATAAGAGTCTCGTCTGCAAAAAATGTGTGTGTGTTGTGTGTGTGTGTGACCCGTCACCTTCTTCCTAATAACTTAGTTAAAGCTCTCCAGAGAAGGCAGACACACACTTTATTACACGAGTCTTTCAATTAGCGCCGTCTGTTGAAGCTCAAACGAAATGTAAATGTCAAGATTGCTCATGTTGGATAATAAACACCAACAGCTTCCTGCTTCTTCTTCTTCTTCAGAGTGAAAGCAGATCAAAGCTATAAATATCAGATGGGATTTACAATGGATATTCAAGGATGGAGCTGATTTTGGGACCCAAACAGGATGACATCATCATGACATCATACAGAGGGGTTGTGTTTGGAACACTGAGCATTATTGTGACTGTGAATGTAGGCACTGTTGCTGTGGTAACCGCTGACCTCTCACTTCTCCGAGATTCACCACGGCAGGGCATTTCCCAAAATCTGGAGACCCGATCAACTGTACATCTCTGCAATAACAGACTATTCTCTCTGCTTTTTCTCTTAGAGAAATATGTTAGGAAGAGTAATGCTGTATTTTACATATGTGTAAGTATTGGGGGCGGGGAATAACAATGTAGTCAAAATGTTTAGCACTAACATGACTAGCGATGTTGAGTTGACTACTACATGGAAATACGATGTGAATATAGACTGTAGTTTTCTTATACACTTTGATAGTCGCATCACTGTTACAGTTAACACACGCGTATTAGCATTTACTAATGGAAGAGTTCTTATATTTATTCTATTTCAGGATAAAAACCTGCGATTGTACGATAAAAATTTTTAGTGATTCATGTGAATTCTGTATATGATATTAAAAAGTATGAGATTTTAAGAAACGGAATCTGGAAAAATGGTCTATTTGCATCTACATTCACAAAAAAAGCCCTAGGGGGCGATCACACCAAACGCGCTTTTGCGTTGAAGGCACCTTTTTTGAATGGTTTACTACCGGCTGCAAGCGTTTTGCGTGCTGCTTATGCGCCCTTGTGTTTTAACCACCTGCTGCGCCTCGCATTTTTGCCCTTGCACGCCTTGCTCTATTATTAAATATTACAATTATATTAATATTAGTGGTGGGCCGTTATCGGCATTAACGCGAGACTTTTATTGGGCGATTAAAAAAAAATATCGCTGTTAATCTATTCTCAAAGTTGGGTTGGGAGCTGGGTCTAACCTACGCAAGCCATGATGACTTTCACCTTGATATTTTAGCACGGATGTATACCTGGCCGAATTGCACTGTAGGTGGTGAGAATGAATCGGTGGTGGACTACACTGTGTGTATTCCTACTGTGAAATTACCACATCAAATGTGACGTGCTAACATGGACGCAGTTCACTAGAGTGAATCTGATTAATGTTAGCTCCACATCTAACTATCAGGCACCTGTAGAGTTTATGCATTCAAGTAAAACATTTACAAATAAAATGGACCAGGTGCTTTTTAAAATGAATGACGGTGAATGAAAGTCAAACCGGTGAGCCGTCTGACAAAAATGTAACCTTGTGAATCAAATCAGCAGCATGCCCTTCTGGATCTTTCACTTACTTCGAAGACACCACTGACTACGCTTACATGGTCATCTGTAGTCTATTTATTTGCCTTAATAGACAATAATATAATTAAGGTGTTTACGTGAAGTGCTTTCATGTTAAAGTTTCCTGTAATTTTGGGTGACTTTAACTGCAGTTCGGCAGTTTCACATTCACTCATGAACATTTCATCCATGCCCCCGTGACAAACTTCGGTATTAGATGCAAATAAGGAGTAAGGACTGGTGAGAGTGTTATGGAATTTAATAACACACACCAAATGGAAAGAAAAAACGTCCGCATTTCGCAATGTGTGTGTGTGTGCGGTCCTTTACTGACAGCCACGTGTGTGGATCTTGTTGGAAAATATGGTGAAAAGTCCTACATGACGGTAATAGTTTGATTGTGGTGTTTACTTCAATAATGCCACTAATATATGCACTCCACATGTCTTAATTCTATTTCTGTTTAGTTCAGTTATGACTTTAGTCGGATTAAGGTAATCAAAAATCACTGTTTGGAGCTTATGTAGGCCTACAGTTCAAAATTTATATTTAACTGAATAAACAGTTAGTAAACACAAGTACATCTTATTGAACATCATTTATTTTCATCACCAATTATCATAGTTGAACAGTTTCTTAAGCAGTTTGTGATGCATTTTGATGTCATTATTTGGGTAGCACATATATTCTGAACGCCTTCGGCAGAATTCAAATGAGCCATTTTAATCTAGATTAATTCCAATATTACAGTGAGATTAATCTAGATTTTAAAAAATTATCTATGCCCACCTATAATTAATATCAACAGCAACACTCGCACAATGCCCAGCTGATTCAGTCATTGCCTAGCAACATAAAAAAGTGCACCGCACTTCTTTTATTCTTGTCAACAAAAAAGGCAGTGCGGCATGCCTCGCGTTTTTGGAACGTAAAGGTGCGTTCGGTGTGATCGGCCCCATAAACTTTTTTTCCCTTTTTGTAAGGTGCACATGAAAAAAGAAAGAAATAACACGATGTAACATTTCTAGAATGTTTTTCCTAGCATAGCATTTCATATTACTATGCATTAGCATGTTGCTAGGATGTTTGTAATACCTCAGCATGTTAGTAGGATGAATTAGCATATTTACTAATTTGTGATTATTTTCTCAAACTTAAACAAAACATTTTATATAATCAAGGTCCCCCCCCCACACATTTTTTAACCTTACCACCAAAATGAATTAGCAAATAAATTAAATTAAAATACAATTACACCAGGAATAGATAAAAATATAGAAAAATATTAATGATAATAAAATAAATAAAAGAATAATAATAAAAATAAATAAATTAATAAATAAATAAATAAAACTAACTTTAAAAAATTATTCAAATACATAATGACCTACAGTACATAATAATACAAATCAATAATCTGATACATTTATAGTGGTCTTTTACATAAATATGAAACCAAACCATATTGGTGATCACAATTAAACCTGTGTGCACAGATTTCTTTATATAAATCAGATAAAGGAGAGTCTTCCTTTTTTCAAAATGTGTGATCATAGGTTGCCATGTCTCATAAAATGTTTGGACAGATCCCTTCATTAAATATTTAACTTTCTCTAATTTCAAATCTAAAATCAGATCACACATCCACATTGAAGCTTTAGGTGAAGCTGGTGATTTCCACTGAAGTAGTATTCTTCTGCTTGCTAACAAAGCAGCGAAGGCGATAACATTTTTTTCCTTGTCATTGATATCTTGTGTTCTGGTACACCAAAAACAGCTCAAAACCAGGTTTTATCT
This sequence comes from Danio aesculapii, assembly GCF_903798145.1. NCBI lineage: Eukaryota > Metazoa > Chordata > Actinopteri > Cypriniformes > Danionidae > Danio > Danio aesculapii. The sequence continues at coordinate 31,476,667 of NC_079459.1, read as the reverse complement.
CTAAATTAAAGGCATCATTTTACGTTTTAAATATTTGTGTCCAATAGTCA